>NW_023270415.1:29321236-29371664 GCF_011800145.1 Mirounga leonina | reverse complement strand
CATGACCTGAGCCGAAGGCAGTCGCTTAACCAACTGAGCCACCCAGGCGCCCTAATTTTTTAATATTTTAAAAGACCAATTTAATTAACTTTAAATGATAAAAGTGCACAAATACTGGTCTAGTGTTGTCCAGAGATCAGTTTTGATGAAGTCCGGGAACGCACTTGAGAACTGTTGGGTAAATTCACATTGACCTCGTAACAGCTCTGACTTTAGGCTTCCAGGACTGGTCCTCTCAGCTTTGTTGACAGAAATTTCATGAGAGAAACTAGTGTTACAGAACCAGATGGATGCAGACATTGCCTGCAGTTGCTCATTTAGCCAGAAATTTGGGGATAATTCTGGGATTTTGAGACTCGTCCTCATCCTCAAAATCCCAGAGATGTCAGTCATGTCTTTAATTTGAGCATAGTCAGTTCTTGCAACTGAGCTATCCTGAGGTAAGTATAAAGCACTGTTCCTGCTATTGACAACTTGTGAATCTCTTGAAAATGTGACTTTATTTCCACCCTTTCCCACCACACTTCCTTGAGTGTGCAGCCTGGATCGGCCAGGGAGTCAGTGTGGACTCTGTTGCCATCTATTTACCCACTTCTGTGGAATTAAAATATAGTCCCTGAACCTCCTCAAGCAACTCAAATATGTTCTAGTTTTTACTCTGCAATTTTAAGTTCACTGTGCTCAGATCTCTTGTCACCTCAGTAGGAAGCTGTGTGCACTAGTTGAGTCTTAGATCTCCAGGTGATTTATCCGATTTAGCTTACTTATTAACCTCCTCAACAAATTTCCTTGCCAGCTGACCACATTAAAATAAGTTAGGGACGCCTGGGTGGCTCAGTCGGTTAAGCGTCTGCCTTCGGCTCAGGTCATGATCCCAGGGTCCTGGGATCGAGTCCCGCATCAGGCTCCCTGCTCCGCGGGGAGCCTGCTTCTCCCTCTGCCTCTGTCTCTCTCTGTCTCTCATGAATAAAAAAAAAAAAAAATCTTAAAATAAGTTAAATGCACATACTACGCTTTACCTTCTTTTTAAAAATTTTTATTTATTTATTTATTTATTTATTTATTTATTTATTTATTTATTTATTTATTTATAGAATGCATGCACACAGGGGAAGGGACAAAGGGAGAGAAAATTTCAAGCAGACTCTGCACTGAGAGTGTGGAGCCCATCCCACTCGGGGCTTGATCTCCCAACCCTGAGATCACGACCTGAGCCAAAACCAGGAGTTGGATGCTTAACCAACTGAGCCACCCAGGCACCCCATATGCTTTGCCTTCTTCCATAGCAGCTGGTCAGAGTAATTAGCATGAGCATGAACATGAAAAATGTTTTTCATCTTAATCTCTTTCTCTCTAATTTATAATATTCAAGTCATAAATTATGCTGAATAATAAAATGGAAGATATACATATCTACCTTCTCTTTTCAGATCTGATTAAATTGTTGAAACAGTTTTCTCTTTCATTCCAAGTGACTTACCTTTTGTAATGAATTTAACTTTTTTTTTAAGATTTTATTTATTCACTTGAGAGAGAGAGAGACAGAGAAAGCATGAGCAGGGGAGAGAGGCAGAGGGAGAAGCAGACTCCCTGCTGAGCTGGGAGTCTGACATGGGACTCAATCCCAGGACCTGGGATCATGACCTGAGCTGAAGGCAGACGCTTAACCATCTGAGCCACCCAGGCTCCCCTGAACTTAATTTTTTAACACTTAAAACCAAACCTTTCAAAATCATGCTAGCTAATTTGACTTAAAAAGTTGAGTCTAAAATCTTGGAAGAGTCTGAGTTTCATTATAAGCAGCATGTTGATTTAGGAGGACTAAGGGCAGGAAGTTTGACTAGGTGACTTCTCAGAGAGCCTCAAGAATGTAATTTTTAGACTACATTTAGTTTGTTTTGTTCCACAGATGTCTTTCTTAACAGTTGTGTAGTGTGGGGAAGTGAATGTTGAAGATCTCTGGCTTTAAGTTTATACAAACACAATGTGTTATATACAGAGAAAATAGAATAGTAGTTACAGCTTTGTACTATTTGAGCATCTTTTTTCAACTGGTGATCTGAAAGAATAGAGGGAGTAATGGATCAAGATGTTATACTGCCTCATTTGGGATTGAGGAAGGACTAAAAGATTTGAGGATTTTCATGTATTACTTTAAGATTTTATTTATTTATTTAGTTAGTTATTTAGTTAGTTAGTTAGTTAGTTAGTTAGTTAGTTAGTGTGAGCAGGGGAGCGGCAGAGGGAGAGAGAGAATCTCCGGCAGTCTCCGTTCTGAGCATGAGCCTGATGTGGAGCCTGATATGGGGCTCGATCTCACAACCCTGAGATCATGACCTGAGCTGAGATCAAGAGTCTGAGGCTCATCCGACTGAGCCACCCAGGCACCCCTTTCATGTATTTCTCTAAATGATTAAATTTATAAATTAACTACCAAAGATTATATGTCTCACTTTTTCTCAAAGACATATTTTTTTCTAGCATCTTGGGACTGGCATCTCGTTAATCTGATTTAAAATTTAAATTTTATTTTTAAGCATAGGTTTATATCACTGATTTGTCTATTAGTAAGAAGAAGGGATTATACCTATTTACAAACGATGGTTTCGTTTCAGGTATTTCAATACTGGGTCCAAAAAATCATGAAATATAATCAATGTTGTGAGCTTCATTGCCTTTTCATGTGTGAGAAAACTCTTTTCAACAATTCTTTCTACCCAAGGGTACTATAGATTGCTTGTACTGTCAATACTTTCCTCCATTTCTTTTGTCCAATACAATGCACCTCCTTGTCCCCTTTTTTTGAGAGTGGTGGTAGAATTTCACCTAGCATTTAAAATGTAGATGATGCATTGTTTGGAAAAGTCGGCTTTGAAGAAAGTAGTTTAAATCTAAGTGAATTATCACCTAGGTTGTGTGTGTACCTAAACCAGCAATCCGATACTGTGGGAAAACTACACGCAACTTTGGAGATGGTGAAGAAAGAAAGACTCTGCTGTATAGATGCTTTTGCTGTGAAATAAAGGCAGGGCTTCTTAATCACTTGTCTGTTGTTCTTTCAGAATTTTGTAGTATATAACCATCCTGCAAGACTGAGGTCGAAAGCATACTATATAAGAGAAACCTTAGAAGTAGTTTGTCTAGAGTAGGACTCCTGTAGTGACAGCTTTCCAAAACAGAGGAAAGAATCTGAAAATAATGTGGCGTTCTAAAAACAGTGGCCACAGAACCTCTGAATTAGAACCCGGTATCTTCTTACCAGACATTTCTGCTTGGTATGTAATCCATTAATCTCACTCCAAATGTAAAGAATCAGAGTATCTGCGGATGAGGCCCCGAAATCAGCCTTCAGTACATCCCCCAACTACTTCAAGTACTTGCTAAAAATTCAGAATTGATGTTTCTGACCCTTTTTATAAAGAGCTTTATCAACCCTCATTAACATGTATTTCTTAATAAGATTATTTGGTTTCCCAACAAAGAGGAGTACTTCTAAAAACTATGTGGGAATCACAGACCTGTACCTCTGAAAAAATAATACATTTTATGTTAAAAAAAAAAAAAAAGATAGCAGGAAGGAAAAAATGAAGGGGGGGAAATCAGAGGAGGAGACGACGAACCATGAGAGACTATGGACTCTGAGAAACAACTGAGGGTTCTAGAGGGGAGGGGGGTGGGGGGATGGGTAAGCCTGGTGATGGGTATTAAAGAGGGCACGTACTGAATGGGGCACTGGGTGTTACACGCAAACAATGAATCATGGAACACTAAAAAAAAAAAAAAAAGCCATGTGGGAAATTGAGGCAGGTTCCAGCATGGCAGGAGGAATTGATAACATTGTGGAAAGAGACCAGAAAACTAAAAGGTGTCCTCCTTAAAAGGAATTTCCTTAAAAGAATACTTAGTAACAGTTTCTTAATGATGATGGAACCTAGGCTGATTTTTTGTTTATTTTTATTACAAAAATAATTTATTGCATGCACAATAAATTTTTACATGCAGTTATGGTCACAGCGACCTAAAAGGGCAAGTAAGTATGTGTATCTCTGATTAGGTAAACTTTTTGCGTTAAAACCATCATGTAGGCAAAAGGATCAATAAAATAATGGGCTGATTGATGACATATGAAATGTTTGATTGCATGACTGCATCATGATGATACTTAAGTAATCAGTATGTCGCTCAGCCAGCAACAACTTTGTCAAAGGAGTGTGTCCTGCTTTCAAATGTGTAAGGATGAGGTGTGACCACAAAAGATTTTTTTTTTTCAGTCTGAACAAAGTTTTCTTGAAGGGAAGGATGAAAGTCATTAGTGAAATCAGGTGAGGTAAACGAATCCATTCTTAGGAATTTGTAGAGAAACTCTGCCCTGATCTTTCAGTAAGTGTCTCTGAAACTGTGATTGCTAGTACATGTGGATAGAAACGGAAAGTCAGAGCAATAGTCAACACAGAACACCCCAGCACGCTCCTCCCCACTCTCATAGCTGGCTCGGCATATCCTAAGAGTCCTCCACTCTTAGATTTTATGTTAAATGTTTGGCTTCACTTAATATTTGTAAATGCATATAAACACTATTTTGTTTCTTTTTTAATTTATGTGTGTGATTGTATCAGAGTTCCCCGAACAGAAAACCCATTTATATCACTGAACTGATAGTCCAGCTTCTCTAGAAATCAATTAGGTCATAACTTGACAGTCAATTAATGTACCTTTTTGACAGATTTGCAAAAAAAAAAAAAAAAAAAATTGTCCAGTTTCCTATCAATTCTCCTCATTAAATTTTTATGAAAAAAATGTTTAAGTTTATATTTAAATTCTACTTGGTTAACATACAGTGTAATACTGGCTTCAAGAGTAGAATTTAGTGATTCATCACTTATATACAATACCCAGTGCTCATCACGAGTGCCCTCCTTAATACCCATCACCCATTCAGCCCATCCCCCACCCACCTCCTTCCATCACCTCTCAGTAGAGTCTCTTATGGTTTGCCTCCCTCTCTCTCTCTCTCTTCTTTTTTTTTCCCCCCATTTCCTCTACCAGTTTTCTCATGTCAAACACTTTAGTTTGGATTTAACTTGTCTGAACAAATGGACTTTACCAGTGTCTTTGGGGAGAGAGGAAACACTGGCAACAAATAGAGATTCACTGCTAAAACTTCAACCCATAACGTGTCACAAAATGTTAGCATTCAATCATTTTACTTCTCTTGATCCAATAACACAGTGAAAAGAACACAGACTGGAATCAGAGAGATCAGGGTTTGAATCTTGAGCTGTATGACTTTGGGAAAGTTTTTTCACCTGGAGAATTGTGATAGTAACATCTATCTTGAAAGTTGTTTGTGTGAGATAAGTGAAATAACATGTAAATAGTAGGAGTTAAATAAAGCTCCATTAAAAAAAAGTTCAGTGTTCAGTGAAGGCATGTGTGTATCTATGGCATATCCCCCACCTTGTCTTGGTAATGTGGCATTACATTTCACTTGATAGACAAGCATTCCCCCACAGTACGTTTATTTAGTAATTAAATCAGAAGGAGTCTATATGTTCTTAAAAGTTGTATTATTTGTTGACAGGTCTTCATTTGTCTAGTTTGCCTTTATTTATGAACATGACTTGGTGGTATACTACTGAATACAGAAAACAGATTAATTGGCTTCTATAATAAGAATACTCTAAAAATATAACATGAATAGGGGCAACTGGGTGGCTCAGTTGGTTAAGTGTCATCAGGTCATGATCCCAAGGTCCTGGGATCGAGCCCCGCATCGGGCTCCCTGCTCCGTGGGAAGCCTGCTTCTCCCCCTTCAATCCCCCTTCACTCCCCCTGCTTGTGTTCCCTCTCTCGCTGTGTCTCTCTGTCAAATAAATAAATAAAATCTTTAAAAAAAAAAAAAAAGAAAGAAAGAAAAATATAACATGAACTCTGCTTGTGTACAGTGAGGAGAAATCCAGATCACAAACCAGGTACTTTTTTTCATTGCTTTTTTGGTGATGGTTTTTAATTTTTTTTTTTTTTTTTTTCTGAGAGAGAGTGCCAGTGCGGCAAGGGCAGAGGGAGAGGGAGAGAATCTCAAGCACGCTCCCTGCTGATCATGGAATCTGACAAGGGCTCTATCTCAGGACCCTGATATCATGAACTGAGCCAAAATCACGAGTCGGATGCTTAACTGACTGAACCACCCAGGCGTCCCTCCGGTGATGGTTTTTAAACACCATGTAGTAAATCAGTATCACTTAATAGAGTACAGCTCTGTCTCTCTCATTTATTTAATAGCTGCTTTGGAAACACTTTTTTTGGCCATTTTAAAAAAATTATTTTTTTCCAAAAGAAATACATGGACAGGTTAGCAGAATCACAGACAGCTATGTGGTTTAATACTAGTTTACAAAATGTGTCATGGAAAAAGAACAATATAAATCAAGGGATTAAGTCCACATTTTACATGGTTTCAGAACTCATTAGATCTTCTCTTTGTAGCTTCCTGGCTCCTATGCAAGATGTCAGAGGAGAGTAAGCATATTAAATGTAAAGTATTAGAGAATACCTTTAAATAAATAAATAAATAAATAAAAGCAGAAAGTGATTCCTTTCTAACCCAGTTTTATAGTGTAAGGCACTATCAAACTATGAAAGGTAAAAATACACTCTGTATTATCTTTGATTTAAGAAATAAAACATTTCATTATTTTCCACTTACTCCATTTCTATCAGTGATGACACACACAAATTATAGTTATCTGTTGTTGATGTTTTTTCAGTCTACTAAAACTGAGAGATGCACGTCACATGGACTGGTCTTTCAGGCTATGTAAAGTAGTGTAAGTCAGCTCTATCTTCATTAAACTTTCTGAACTATAATTTTGTGATTGTCCACTACTACTTAAAATGATAAACTATGAGATTTTTCCATTCCCAGTCCCTTAAGTACTAATTCCCTCTTCCTACTTGTCTCTTGCTATAGCTGTCATGTGAAGTTTTATATGATTTTCAGTGGAACAGGTTTTGAAAACACATAAGGTATCTTTTTAAAAAAAGATTTTATTTATTTATTTGAGAGAGAGAAAGTGTGCGCATGCACGAGTTGGGGGGAGGGGCAGAGGGAAGGGGATAAGCAGGCTCCCCACTGACCAGGGAGCCTGACACAGGGCTCCATCCCAGGACCCTGGGATTATGACCCGAGCTGAAGGCAGATGCTTAACCAACTGAGCCACCCAAGCGCCCAAACACATAATATATCTTTAAGAAGAAATGAGTTACCCTTTATTTCCATTATTATTAGTGATAATAAATTAAATTTTGGCATCATTTAAGAAGGCAGTAATTTAGGGGCTTTTCACTGGTTCTGAAACTAAGAGCATATTTATTACAAAATAGAGAAATTTGTCATATCACCATGAAATAATACTATTATTAACATTTTAATTTTTTCTGGGCAAGGATATTTTTTAAAAGATTTTTTAATTAATTAATTTATTTTTGTGAGTGAGGGGAGGGGCACGGGAGAGGGAGAGAATCTCAGACTCCCTGCTGAGCATGGAGCCTGATACGGGGCTCTGTCTTACGACCCCTGAGATCATGACCTGAGCTGAAATTAAGAGTCAGATGCTTAACCGACTGAACCATCCAGGCGCCGTAGCAAGCATATTTTTTAAAAGGTGGGTTACCATCATATCTCATATTTTATAACCTATTTTCATTTATTAACTATACAGTAAAAATACTTTTATCATATAGTCTCTTAAACTATATTTTTTCTTGGTTGTATAGTATTCCTTGTAGAGATGTATCCTAATTTATTTAACAAATCTGCTATGGTTAGATACTTGGCTCTTTCTAAATTGTTTGTTCTTAAGCTATGGTAAACATCTTTTTTTTTTTAAAGATTTTATTTATTTGAGAGCGAGAATGAGAGACAGCATGAGAGGGAGGAGGGTCAGAGGGAGAAGCAGACTCCCCGCCGAGCAGGGAGCCCGATGTGGGACTCGATCCCGGGACTCCAGGATCATGACCTGAGCCGAAGGCAGTCGCTTAACCAACTGAGCCACCCAGGCGCCCTATAGTAAACATCTTGATGTCCATCTCTTCTCACTTGTTTTGGTTAAAATCCTAAAAGTAAAATTCTGGGCCAACTGGTATAAACACTCATATTGCGGAATTGCTCTCTAGAAAGGTAGTAGTACTGGTTTAAAATCCCAGCTAGTCTGTTCCTTTGCAAACATAGGTATTCCGTTTTCAAATATTAATCATATCAATAGCAAAAGTATCTAGATTTAATTTGATTAAGAATAAAATTGAGCATTTTTTTTCTTTTGTTTGGGGAGCAGATAGAAGTTGGGGGCCTAACATGTCCTTTATCTCTGGGAAATTGCTAATTATATTCTGTGTTCATTTATGTCTTGGTGTGCCTTAATTTTTTTTTTTTTTACTTCTTTAAGTCCAAATATTGATTTGAGGTAAAGGTAAACATAACAGAAGTCTTTTGTGGTATAAAATACCAAAATGTAATATTCTTAGGGAACTAATAGCTTATATTGTAAGTTTTCTACAGGGAATGTGTAGTTTACACGTTTTTTATTCTTGAGACTATATTGCCGTTCTTTCGTATTTTATTTCAATTTATGACTTTCTAAATATAAATAAAGTTCTAGAATATTCTGAGAATTGAGTGGCTTTTTATTAGGGTTCTCAACTTTAAAGTCAGCAATTTTCAGAGGATCACAAGTCTAAGATCAAATGAAGTCAGAAAACAAATTAACTTTACTACGTGTTCAGGATTTGGACTCAAAGTAATAATAGATGGCAGATGTGTTGTTTGCCTGTCATGTTAAGCAAACAAACAAACAAATAAATAAAAGGAAGAGGAAAGGAATGAAAGACAATTTCCTTACCAAGCAATCACAAAGTTTATTGTCTAGGAGATAAAAAAGAAGAAAACAGAGAAAAAAGAGCCAGCGCTGTGTACTGTGGAGCACACAGATGTTCCTCTTGGCAGCCATACAGTACTAGTCAGGACTGGGGCTTTTGCAGACATAGAATGTGAGCCCTCTTTGTTGGAGACAAAGTGTTGCCTGTGGTGGGAATTGCTGCAGTGATGGGAAAGTATCGTCATGTATTGTTGGATTGCTGTGATTTTCAATAGAGACAGTACATTAAAGTAGCTTTGTGGGCAGCGGATTGTTTCACCCAAGCCTGGCTAATGACACACTCCTCTTGGCAAACTGTATTTAAAAGGTAGAACTGGCATCATTTTGTGGTCATGGAGCTTGTCCCATACTTGGACATCAGAATTACTTGTTGCTAGCACTAGTTTTTAACAACCAATTTATTTAATGTGATCTAACAAAGGAGTTTGCCACTATAAAGTTAGAACTGTAACCACTTTTCAAATGGAACGATTTCTTTTTTTTAATTTCTTTCATTTTTACAATTACTAAACTAGTCTATTTCAGAATTGTTGGAGAAAATACTTTTTAATTGAATTGCTTCTTCTTAGCCCACTTGTTCTTTTAGGATAAGGTTTTGTTACAAAATAGAAGATGCAAAACTTAAATGTTTTACGTTAGCATTGGAGTATTTTTGTTTATATATAAATACTGTATTGTGAAATGTTTAAACCATATGTTTAAATCTAATCACTAGAAAGCAAAAGTTAGTATTTTTTAATTTGCTTGCCAGTGTTACCTGTCCTAGTCTTCCCTGTAATTTACTTGAAGTAGAACAATTAGTTGTGCTGTACTAGATGTTAACAAAGATTTTAACTGTATTTTAAGGTTAAAATTTAAACTTTAAGGATTGATCATTGAATTGTTTTTAGTTACCCTCCCTCTCCCCCTTTTATGTTAAATATAATATTGAATGAATTTTTATGGCCTTTTAGTTGTTATATAAAGTCTGAACAAGAAAGGAGACTATCAAAAGTAGTAGAGGGCGCCTGGGTGGCTCAGTTGGTTAAGCGACTGCCTTCGGCTCAGGTCATGATCCTGGAGTCACAGGATCGAGTCCCGCATTGGGCTCCCTGCTCGGCGGGGAGTCTGCTTCTCCCTCTGACCCTCCCCCCTCTCATGCTCTATCTCATTCTCTCTCTCAAATAAATAAATAAAATCTTAAAAAAAAAAAAAAGTAGTAGAGACTGGAACCCTTAACAATCACCCCTAATTAGATGGGGTTGTTGAATAAGAGTTTGAACTAGTATGTTCATGGAGGTTTAGAGCTTGTAAGAGCCAGAAAAAAGTGAGACCCAGAGAAATTAACCAGTATTATTCTCTTCATTAGTGAGGAGTCAGAACCTAATTGATTGTGAAGCTCCAATTCTCACATTTAATCTCTCTTCTGTATCCTTTAGTCTCATCAAATCAAAGCAACATTTATTATCTAGGCTCCTACTCTGTTGAAGGATTCATCAGATATGATCCTTACCTTGAAGAAACCTACATTCTAGTTAGAAAACAAGGCATGCACTCATTCAAAGTTGTTGGTAATGAAAGATTTAAATAGTTCAATAGTAGAAGTCATACCTCTGAGCACTACTTAAATGGCCAAATGAACTATGTCAACAATAATTATTCTTGAAACTCAGTAAAAGGATATATATTTTCAGGCTAAGGTAGTCAGAGGGAGACCTTTTTCATAGAAATTGGGTTTTGAGGGCACCTGGGTGGCTCAGTCGGTTAAGTGACTGCCTTAGGCTCGGGTCATGATCCCAGGGTCCTGGCATTGAGTCCTACATCAGGCTCCTAGCTCAGCGGGAAGTCTGCTTCTCCCTCTCCCTCTGCCCCTCCCCCCTGCTCATGCTCTCTCTCTCTCAAATAAATAAAAATCTTTAAAAAATAAAAAAAGAAATTGGGTTTTGAGGTAGTTCTTGATTTTCTTGTCTGCCTCACTGGTGAATTTCCACTTTATAAAATTTAATATAAATACCAGTTATTCTCCCTAGGGCTCCCTGACATTTTTTCCTTAAGAGAACTATTTGTATTTACATATACTTCTAGTGTAGTATTCCGTATTTTGTTGTAGTTGTTTGTCTCTCCTGCTAGACTCCTAAACTCCTTAAGATCACACTTATTCTTCATATCCTGAGTATCTGTGTGGTACATAATTATAACAAATATATGTTTCAAACTGATATTTGCATGTACTCATACAAATAGGAATTCATATGACAATAACACATTGTTATGGACTGAATTGTGTTCCCCCAAAGTTTATATGTTGAAGCCCTAACCCTTAATGCGACTATATTTGGCAATAGGACCTATTTTTGGCAATAGGAGGTAATAAAGGGTAAGTGAGATCATTAAGGTGGGATCCTAATCCAACGGGATTGGTGTCCTTGTAAAAGGGGGAAGAGACACATGAGCGTTCTCTTGCTATGTGTGCACTGAGGAAGGGCCATGTGAGGACATAGTGAGAAGGCAGCAGTCTGCAAGCTGGGAGCACAGTCTCTTCCAGAAGCCAAATTAACCAGAACCTTGATCTTCCAGAACTGTGAGAAAATAAATGTCTGATGTTTAAGACACCCATCCTGTGGTATTTTCTTATAGCAGCCCAGGCAGACTAAGACACACATATATAAATGAGTAAGTGCAGGAGTAAATACTGCTTTAGAAAATTTTGAAAGTTCTGCATCCCTAGATCCTACTGCACATCTTTGAAAGCTGTCAACTGCTGTCTGTCTTCATAAGGATCCAACTCTATTGCCAAGTCAGTTGGCCTGCCCCAGAGAACCTTACAGCCAGGCCTATGCCAATTATGATAGGAAATAGATGGTTGTGCACCTGCCTAAATTGTTTGTTAAACTAAGAAGAATACAAGCAGTGTATTAAAGAATCAGCGCAGCTCTACTGTGATCCTGAATGACTTATAACCAAGATAGGCAGTATTATCGATAGAGCTAGATCTGGTTGTTGTAAGTCTGCAATTTGATATGCCAGCACAGCCTAGATCCTCCTGCAATGCATTTGCCTGTGGATAAGTTCCTGATTAGCCCTTGAGCCCTCCCCACCCAGCATCTTTCCATCCCTGTCCCCTACAGTTCATTTTCCCAAGAGCAGCCAGAGTGGTCTTAAAAAGAAATCTAATCATGCATTCCCCTTCTACTCGGGCTCTTCGTGAGCATCTAAAATAAACCCCAAACCTTTTACATTGGTATATGGAAGCACTATCTGGCCTCCCTCCTGCCTTCCTCTCTGCCTCTGGCTCCTACCCGTCTCCCTGTCACCCAGGGCTCTCCAGACACGCTGGTTTTCTCTTCTCCAATCATGCCAGCTTTGTCTTACCTTTGAGCCTTTGAACTAACTGTGCCTCTGCCTGAAATGCTCTACCCCCATCTTTACACAGCTGACTCTTTTGTCATTCAGGGATCCATTTACATGTCACTTCTTCAGAGATTCCTTCCTTCACCACCCAGGCTAATGTCATCCCTCTCCATCATATCACCTTATTTTCATTTTCTATACAGCACTTACTCCTATCTGGTTTGTTTATTGTCCTTTTCTCCCTACCACAGTGTAAACTGTGAGTGCTGGAACCCTGTCTTAAACAGTGGTTACTCCAGCACCTAGAAGAGTACCTGCCACAGATGGGCTTTTAAGAAATACTTGTTGAATGAATAAACCAGTGAAAAATTGACAGGTTGGAGCACCAGATCCAGAGCAAGCAGTCATGCCAGGCCCATCTCCCTCAGCGCTCATACTCTGTTCCCATATGCTTAGTCACATGGGTCCTGCTCTCAACAGAGAGGCCCTCTAGGGTCTAGAAACACACTTCCTCAGAAGTCCAACTGCTTTTGCCTATCTGGTAGATTAGCTGATTGACATCCATCAAAAGTTAAATCCAATTTCTATGAACAGGGCATCTTTGGAAACTTTTTGTCAACTGCTCTCCGTCCCCAACAGGCATCAACCTCCTGACACATCAATTTGCCAGCCACAGTAAACCTTACAGCCAGGCCTACATTAATTGTGACAGAAAGTAGCTAGTTATACTTGCTAGTTATACTTGCTACGTGTGCACTGAGGAAGGGCCATGTGAGGACATATTCTCTTGCACAGTCTCACCAGAAATCCTAGTAGGGTAGGTAATCTGGTGATTCCCATTTCACAAAAGAAGTAGCCTTGCCCGAGATTGCATAATGATCATAGAATTGTTCGCATAAAATGAGAAAATTGGGAAACAGAATTGTTCTTAAACGCTGTCAGTTTGTTATCCAAGGTTTTAGTTATCTAGTCAGTAAACCAATAAACTATGGCTTTCTTTAGCTATTAATATGACGTGGCATTTGTTCTCTGAACAGAATTTAGCTGCTCATTCGCGTTTTCTTGGCAAGTTAAAAAGCTCCAGGATCTTGAGATTTTTTTTCTCCCATTTTGTAAGCACTGATTTAGGAAGTGCATTTACATGGCCAAGGGAATCTAGATGCAGGTAAATAGAATTTGAGAGGGGAACTGAGTACTTGTCAAAGTTAAGAATTTCTTTTTTTTTTTTCTTTTTTTTTAAGATTTCATTAATTTATTTGATGGAGAGAGAGGGAACACAAGCAGGGGGAGTGGGAGAGCTCGGAGAAGCAAGCTTCCCGCCAAGCAGGGAGCCTGATGCGGGCTCGATCCCAGGACTCTGGCATCATGACCTAAGCCAAAGGCAGACGCTTAACGACTGAGCTACCCAGATGCCCCGAAGTTAAGAATTTCTTATTAAGGACCACTAATCCCTTTTTATTGTAAAGGGAAAAATTAAGTCACTATTCTATCTTGCTTTGCTTTACCTTAAAAGCATAAGAATTTATTTAGAGATACTTACGTTAGTCAAAATGCTAACCTAACACTGTTCTTTTGGAATTTTAGTATGTTTTGAATGTTGTGTTCTGGGTAGTAATAACTTTAAAATAATATCATTACCTAACCCCAAGGAATTAACCACAGCCTCCTACTAAATAAAAGCAAAAGCAAACAAAAAAGCTTTTATTTATAATTTTAATCATAAATAGGTGCTTTGATTTTGATTCAGAGACTCTGAACTATATAATATTTCTTTTTTTTTTTTTTTTTCAGAATTCCATTCCAAGATTTTTGAGTCAACAGTATTTTACTCTGTTAGCATTTAGAGCAAAATCACTCTAGAGATACCAATGTTCTCAGAAACAACTTAAATCAGAAGGAAAAAAATTCCCTGTGATTTCCTCCATTAATACACAAAACAACCGATTCTCTTTCTGGCCAACTCTGTTAGAAGTTCTTCCTCATAGTACACTGAAATGTGCTAAGTTGGCCATCCTGTAATTTCTACCCATTTTTCTTATTTCTCTTTTTTGGAGGTACACAAAATAGATGCACGAAATAAATATTGTGACCTCTTTAATATTAAAGCCTTTCAGATTCTTCACTCATGTAATAAGGTCCTTTCTCTTCTTTTGTTTTCTTTTGTTCAACCTGCTGCATGTTTTCCTTCCCTTAATTCATCATTCAACATAACATTATTTTACTGTCTTCTTCGGGATAGACCTCAAATAACAAGACCCTATGATTGTGTTACCCAGATAGATGACAATTCTCTAGATATAGTCAGAGAAGTGAAAGGAGATTGGGATTATTATGTGGAATATATATTTGTACTAATTCTGCCGAAAATTCCATTAACTTTTGGGGGAAGCAAAGCCACATTGTTGACTTTTATTGAGCTTGAACTTAATCTAAAACCACCTTATCACTTGAAATGCCTTTAAACTAAAGTTAGTTTTATTTTTTATTTCTAATTTCTAACTTCTCTAAGCTTCTGTGACCTCAGTTTTTAATTAAAGGGCATGAACTAGAGTGTTTAATAAATATGCCCAGATTTGGAGGTGTGAAGGGCAAGTATCAACCAAGGCTAATCAGTGTCAAGTCACAAGCTCTATTCCAAGTCTGAGGGTCTTTTTAAAACCAACCTAACTTCAGTATTGGTCTGTGATAGGAGTTTTATGTCCCACCCCCTGCACCTTCTACTCTCCCTCCTCCTCCCCCTTTCATCTTCTCTCCTCATTGACACTGGTTCTTGGCCTACATCGGAGACTGTTTAAAAATTAAAAACACTCTGGATTGCGTGAAATTTGCAGTATGGGTCCAATTCTTTTATAAAAGATTTTCCTCTCTCACCCTTGCCAGCCCACATAAGCTTCTGCAAGAATCATCTTTTAAGTATTTGGCTTTCCAAAAGGCATCTGAGAGTCTCATCTCTTGTTGAAAGGGCACAGAAGTCAGGACCAACCTGCTAAAGTAGTTCTGTGTCCCGCCAAAGTGAAATATAGCTCTTCACTCTGTTTTTGACTCTGTGGGTTGGGAGGGGACAGGATAGTTTCTCTCTTTCTTGTTAGTATCCCCTTACCTCATAAAGATGTTGAGTAGGTATTTGTTGAAAATTCAACAATACTTATTTAATAAGTAATTAATTTAGAGAGGTAGAAACAAGATTAAAAGAAAAAAGGAAACTCTGAAAATGCGTTGGTACAATGAATTTAGAAGTCTTCTGTTCTCTTAATGTAGTCAAAAGTGCAGAGAATTAGGAATCTGGAGACAGAGGTTCTACCAGTGGAGGAAATAATCAAAGATGTTTTAGAGCTGAGGTAATGAGGAGATAACCTCCGCCATAAGGTAATTTTTGAGCTAAATTTACTCTTGTTGTATATGTTAGTAAGTGTTAGGTTTTCAAGCACTGTGGAAGTGATTTTGAAAATCTTTTGGTCATGAAAATATATCCTTAACTGCAGTAAATCTTATATAGCTAACATAAGATGATTCAGCCCTTTGCTTAGATGAAAATACATATTAATCTCTTCAGTATTCATAATGGCAAAACAACTTTGCTGATCTCATATTTGACATTTAAAAGTGCAGTTCTAATTTTGACCTTCTACATAATATCTGTACTGCATGCACTTGTTAGGAAATTAAAGCTTGAATTGGGCAAGATTCAGCTTGGCCCAGAAACTACCATGAACGATTCATTTGGAATTTGATTGAGACAAAGACTCAGAGAATCTAACTTACGAACACATTAACCAATGCTTTTTGAACAAGGTCAGGGACCAAACACATTTTGAAGAGCTTTTTCCCAAATGTACATGTATCTCCAGCTCTACCCCATTGATTTTGATGGGGTAGGTCTGGGTTGGACCCCTGGCATAAGTACTCTTAAGAAAAGAAAAAAGAAAAGAGAAGAAAAGGGAAAAAATTGTAAAAAGCTTCCAGGAGCAATTCAGTTATGCCTTCCAGTTCTGACTCCCTGTAGAGTCAACAAATCTGTCCCTATAAATTGTAAAGTAATTTCTGGATTTTATTAGCCCCTTCCCTCAGCTCCAAATTCAAACTCAGAAGAATGCCTTCAATGAGTTTTATGTTCCTTTGTTTCTTTTATATACATTGAAGATTGCTACTAGACTTGTTCATTTGAACAGTGTTCTGGTGTCTTCTATACATCCATATTTGACGTTATTATCCTTTCAGTTGTCTGTTATACTTTATAGAAGTATGAATGTGGTGAATTTCATAATGGCTAGTATTTATTGAGTATGTATTATGTGCCAGGCACATTCCATACCTTATAATGCATGAAGCTTCACATCAACCTTGCCAGGTGGTATATATTAACCTCCTTTTACAGATAAATTAACAGTCCATTCAAGGTAAGTTTCTTGTACTCAATCACAGTCAAACCTAGATCTTTCTCTAACTATATAAAGCTCATACTCCTTCCTCTGTTCTACACAGACAAAACTTTTCTCTGGCAATAAATACATTTATTTGCTTAAAAATTATATACCCCAAAATGTATCCCTTTTTGCTTTGCTGTCATAATACTTGCTCCAGGTTTGATCCCAGCGTGAGTCATCAGCATATTTCAGGTGTCTCAAATCTTGATACATCTTATTTTGTAGCTCTGAGAAAAGATTATTGATTCTATATCTAATATATTACATTGTATGCATATTCCACATTATTAAAAAGTAAAGTTATTATAATTTAAAGATGTTTCGTTTTCACATTTCATAAAATAAATCAATGCTTGAATGAAACAAAACTTCTGTTTATGGTGACACAGAATACTGGCTGGCATAGTAAAGGTTAAAAAGAACTTGGTTAAGGGGAAAAACAAAATCATACATTTATATTAGAATTACAGAAAAAAATGAAAATCCTTATTTAGGACGATTGCAACTGGAGGGCAGTTTGGTATTAGGAACACTATCTGTTGCTCTGGCCACAATGGCAAGTAGGTTTCCAGTTGCCAGTTGATTTGCATTGTTTATTTTGGCCTAGCAAATAAGCACATTCACTCTCTAGTTTTTTTTTTTTTTAAGGGATAATCATTAGTTTTTTCAAAGGGCTTTTGGTAGCAGAAGTACTAGTTACAATTTTTGTTTCCCATTTACATCTTCTGATGACCTGGGATAATAAATTAGAACTAAAGATTTGTGCTGCATTTTAAATTTTTTTTTTTTTTTTTTTGACAGAGAGAGACACAGCAAGAGAGGGAACACAAGCAGGGGGAGTGGGAGAGGGAGGAGCAGGCTTCCTGCGGAGCAGGGAGTCCGATGTGGGGCTCGATCCCAGGACCCCGGGATCATGACCTGAGCCACCCAGGTGCTCCTGCATTTTAAATTTTAATGAGTGGAAATATTGGAGAGCTGTAGAACTTTATGAACACTTACTACCTTCATTTTGTTAACCATAGCTACTGTGCTTGATAATACAGTATGGATAATATGGTGGTGAGAAAATCTTGAAGGACATCTAACAGACTGGACAGAATGAAGCAATAGACCAGATAGGTCAGGGAAACATGGCAGATGGTATTTTGAAAAAGTGAGACAAATTCAGAATGCACCAAGTAGTTTGCATAGGGTTCACTTGTTAATTGAATATTTAAGGCTATAATAACATTTTATATATTTTACATAGCTAATAAAATTATTAAAATCTTGCATTTTGTATATATGTTTTGCACTTAAAGTCATTTAACACTATATCAGTTTTCAAATACTTAACATTGTATAAAAGTAGAACAAAATCATAGAACTGCAAAAGATCTTAGATCTTTTCTAACACTGCTTTTCATTTTATTTAGTTATTTATTTTAAAGATTTTTATTTATTTATTTGACAGAGAGAGAGAGAGACACAGCGAGAGAGGGAACAAAAGCAGGGGGAGTGGGGGAGGGAGAAGCAGGCTTCCCGTGGAGCAGGGAGCCGAATGTGGGACTTGATCTCAGGACCCTGGGATCATGACCTGAGCCGAAGGCAGATGCTTAACGACTGAGCTACCCAGGCGCCCCATAACACTGTGCTTTTTAAAGATGGGAAATTGATGTCCACAAAGTTCATTTGAAGAACAAAGTACACACATTTCCACATGTGCTCTCTCTCTCTCTCTCTCTCTCACACACACACACACGCACACGGACAAGTTTCTGGCTTCACATAGAGATCAATATTACTGTGAACATTTGTATAAATTTGAAAAAATCAAATAGGTGTTAATTGAACCAGTAGAAATATTTTAACTTTTTCTTTTCAAAAAGGAAAAGAAAAAATTTACTTCTAAAGTCTTAAAACTTTAAATGAAGAATTATATGAAAATCAGAGAAAGTTCTAAACTATTTTAATTCATTGGAATAAAAATGTAGATGTCTAATGATTTCAAAAGAACTATTTTTAAAAACCTCTGAGAATTATGATTACAACAAGACAGCTAAATTGACTAGCAAAGGCAGAATTCCTCACAATATTCTCTTTAGATACTGAGGTTTAATCCAAGCCTTATATTTGTCAGTTTTGTATTATTAATATATTTATATCAAAGAACTAGTCACAGGGATTCTCTCTATTTTAAGTCTGTAAGAACCATCACTAGCATGCACTGACAGATGTTAAAGAATGTCTATGGAAAGAATGTCAAAAACCTCTCCAAAGGAAAGTCTTTAAAGCATGTCCTTAATAAAGAAATGCAAAACCAGATTTAATTGCCCTTTTCCTAAACAGCTCAGCCATGCAGGCTCATTTACTACAGCATATGGTCTGAGAAAACACACAGTGGAAGAGAGCAGTCATGGTGAAGGCTGGGATTGAATCCATTTAGGCTGGAGTTCACAAAGATCAGTCAGAAGCAAGCACTTGAAGTTAAAAGAAAGAAACACACCAAGCAGTAGAAACACAGGCTATTTTTATTTTGAATGTGCTCATTGGAGACATCCTATTTGCCTTTCAAGACAGCAGTATTATTCAGTGGTTTTATTATGAAATAAAAGATTTCTGAAAAATAATATCTGGGATGTTTTTCCTAATTAAAAAAAAAAGTAAAAAAAGAGACAAAATTGCATGAAGCCACAGAGATTTCTTTTTTTTTTTTTGGATGTTATTATTTGTTACCACTGAA
The DNA here is from genome assembly GCF_011800145.1 of Mirounga leonina. Lineage (NCBI taxonomy): Eukaryota > Metazoa > Chordata > Mammalia > Carnivora > Phocidae > Mirounga > Mirounga leonina. Next base: position 29,352,255 of record NW_023270415.1, on the reverse strand, counting down.
AGTCATCATTTTTCTAATGGGGGAGCAGTCAAAATAATGAGTCAGATGACAACAGTGTGTTCTATGTTTTATTTAAAAGGGAAGACATTATAAGCTTATATGAAGTGGTAAATTCTTACCACCCCTAAAGGGATTAAGTTTATAGTTCTTGCCAGAAGTCACAGGTAATTGAGAACTTGAGAAAAGGAAGAGGAAAAAAAAATCTGTGAATCCTTTCATACCACTTTGTAGCATTAGGCAAGTGATTTTACTTCCATGTATCTTAATTTTATGGCTGTAATATGGGGAAAGCTATCTTTATGGAGAACTTAACTATAACATCAAAATATCTAATAAGACAGTTGAGCTGCTTATGGGTCTAGTACAATGTCACACATGGAATTGAGGAAGAATACAAAAGGTAACAGAAAGGAGAGAAATGTTTGAGGGGTTAGTGATGGCAAACAGGTATCTGACTTTATTATTGCTGAATCTAATTAGTGGTATTTATTATAACAAATTATTTCAGAATGCTATTTTGCCTGCAAAACTAGCCTTTCTGCCACAATGTATATTTATATATTGTGGGACAAGTATGCTTACTTGTCAATTTGAAATGGTCTGAAGTGGCACTGTGATGTGGCTTTTTAAATTAAATTTAAATTAATTAAGTATAATTTAAAAGTTCAGTTCCTCACTCAACACTAACCATATTTAAGTGCTCAAGCCTTATCTAAAGTGTTTCTGTTTTCACAAAAAGTTATGTTGGGCTGTGGCGTTTGGTATTATTGATATTTTTGTTAAGTTTTTATCGTTCCACTTCAATGAAATATAAGAACATAAATCATGTATCTTAGATGGCAGGTATAGAGGGGACTAATCTACCAATGCAAAGAGTAGGCCAAAGGTTAAACTACAAAGAAGATACACTTACCACATGTAGCAAAACACAAAAATGAAATGGCGGTGTTGTTTATGGTGATGTGATTTTTCTGAAACAGTGAACATTCTGAACAAAGTCAGTCTTCTCTTCATTTACACAGTAATCACACTTCTGGAAATTTAGTGTATACTTAAACTTTTATTTAGAAAAATAACTTGTTATCTTTAGCAGATATAGTTCTAGGCTTAGATAATTATAAGTAGGTTTTCCACCCACATCAGTGTCTAGCACAGATGCAGGACAACTCTGTTGTGCAGAGAGTTCTGTATATTACAGAATGTCTCCATTCCACCCACCCCCTGCTAAATGTCAACCTGATCATTGTGACAACCAAAAAGTACCTCTAAGCATTTCTGACACATTTTAGAAAATCTGTGCTTTATGGTGGGCCCAATATTCAAGACAGTGAGTCCATCCAGCCTCTTAAAAGATAATCATCTTAAACCTGTTTTTTGTTGGATACTTTTTATTGATTTATCTTTCTTCTTCCATATTTTTAATTTGAAAACATAATGCTGCTGTGCATCTAATTCTTCTTTTAGAACACCTGCCCTTATTCATTCCTAATAGGGTAGACTTTATTAAGTGACCAAGGATAATAAAAGAAAATTTTTTCCTTACATTTATTATGGATTTTTTTTTTTTTAAGATTTTCTTTATTTATTTGACAGAAAGAGAGACAGCGAGAGAGGGAACACAAGCAGGGGCAGTGGAGGAGGGAGAAGCAGGCTTTCCGCCGAGCAGGGAGCCCGATGTGGGGCTCCATCCCAGGACCCTGGGACCGTGACCTGAGCCAAAGGCAGACACCTAATGACTGAGCCACCCAGGTGCCCCTATTATGGATTTTTATATCCCTTAGAAAATAAAGCTGTATGGCTTTGTATGGCTTTGAGCATTAGCTCCATGAGCTTGTGCAGTAAAGTCCTGGGTTTCCTTAAGAAGCACTTTGGAAATAAAACAGAAGTAATTATCACAGGGCCATGATGTGTCAATAAAATGAGATCCCATTTCTTTTCCTTCAAGAAAGATAAACAGACTTAAAATCTAGAGCGGGGCTGCTTAATCTTAGAGGTCCATGGTTGGCCTTCAGGTAATCTGTGAACCCCTTTCACATTGTAGTAAAATTTTGTTATGGGTATCTGTGCAATTTATAGAAGAGTCCATTGATACAATCAAAAGAATGAGGAAGAACTAGATAAAAGAATAATAAAACTCCATTATAAAAAGAAGACAGAGGAGACAGATTCAGGTTTAGAAAAATCATGAAAGGGGATGGTTGATTAGGTTAGAAGTTAAGGCTACTATTGAATTTAAAATGAAGCTAAAGATTGCTGCTTGGAGGAACAAATAATGAATCTATAGAAATTGTTGTCTTCCTCTTCTAAGAAATGGTATGTGCTAAAAATACAAATAGATTGATAAAAGGTTTAACTCCACCAAAAGTTAATGAAGCAAGAGGGATAGCAGATAGGTAAAATGAGACACCTTTTCCTGCCCCTCAGTCTTCCTGAGCCCCTCCCGAAAAAAGTACAAGAGTAGATAAATCAATGTGACCCTTTTGTGACTGACAGTATATGTGGTTTTCTTGTTTTTAGTTATGTTGTGGTCAGTGCTGGGAAATGACCGTTCAGTGTGTAGTTCTCTGAATTTTACTTGCTTTTGTTCAGAGCTATTTTGCCTCACATCCTTATTGGAAATTCAACATTCATTTCAAAACAAATGGTTTTCATTTTTGTAGAACATTTTTGTTATATTTTAAAAGAAGAGTGCTTATACCATTAAAATAAGTAAAATTTGAATCAAAGCAAATATGGGAAGAAAACCCACCTCCAAATTTCCCTTCTGTATGAATTTTTTATTGATTCCATTGTAACTGAAAGTGCTCTTGTACTCTGCATCACTCCAACATAGAGGATCAGTTTTTACTGGGTTCGTGTTGATGATGATGATGCTGGGGGTTGGGGGTGGTGAGTGATGGTGATAGCTAACAGTTATGAGCATTTATAAGGGCTCAGCATGTGTTAATTTACTTCATGCTCACAAGAACCTAGGACATGGGTTCCCATTTTACAAATGAGGACACTGAAACAGAGATAAAGTAGCTCAGAGTTATATATCTATAAGTGATAAAACTTCACATGTCTAGTTTTCTGACTCCAGAGTCCATGTTCTCAATCACTACATTGTCTTTTCTGGATTTTTATACTTAGGCCAAAATATTTGAATAAAGTGACCATTTAAAGTCTGCGTAGGGGCACCTGGTGGCTACTCTTAAGTGTCTGCCTTCGGCTCAGGTCACGATCCCAGGGTCCTGGGATCAAGCCCCGCATCGGGCTCCCTGCCCAGCGGGAAGCCTGCTTCTCCCTCTCCCACTGCCCCTGCTTGTGTTCCTTCTCTTGCTGTGTCTCTCTCTGTCAAATAAATAAATAAAATCTTAAAAAATTAAAAAAAAAAAAAAAAGGCTGCGTAAACAATCTGAGAAAAGAGTTTGCTGGCATATTCCTTTTATTTTCTTGTTTATTTTTTTTAAAAGATTTTATTTATTTGAGAGAGAGAGAGCACGAGCAGGCAGGATGGGCATAGGGAGAGGGAGAAGCAGACTCCCGGACTGGAGGCTGGATCCCAGGACCTGGAGATCATGACCTGAGCTGAAGCCAGACGCTTAACAGACTGAGCCACCCAGGTGCCCCTGGCATATTCATTTTAAATATTGTAATGTGGAACAATGGAAACCCAAATGGGAAGACTAAGTAATATTAGTGATTATCAAAGACTACAATACTGAAGGTTCACCTCGAATTACATTGGAAGAAATGGAATTCTCAGAAATACATTAGTTATTTCTTTTTTTTTCTTTAAAAAGTGTTTCAAAGTTAAAGTAAGGATAAACTCCATATTAATTGTATGCTGCTATTTCTGTTGGGGAAGTATGCTGACCTTTCCATGTCCTGGATTTTCCAGAACGGATAGTCTTGAGTGCAGGGGAGGCAGCCCCACTCCAGGCCGTCAGTGGGCTTTGTTCAGGGAACTCTTTTTAGGTGCATTTCTCCATGATACATTCCTGACTTTCTTTTTTTCTTTCTTTCTTTTCTTTTCTTTCTTTTTTTTTTTACCTGTCTAAATTACCCTAGAAGACTGTCGTCACTTATGGAAAACATCTGTTACTCTTGAAGCTTGTTAATGGTGGTCACAAAGTTTTGTCACAGGTCCTCATTTTACTGGCCTTTTGTATTTATGTAGACTGTCCTGTCCTCCTGCACTTGACTGTATATAATAAACATAATTCTAGGCCAGATTTTTTTCAAGTGGTGACCAGAGGAGCCTGAGTAAGAATCACTTGAGAAGCTTGCGAAAAAGGTAAATTCCTAAGTTCCACCTCAGATTTGCCACCTCACTCTCAGGGTTGCTTCCCTCTATTTGCATTTTTAACCAGTACCTCAGGTGTTTCTGATATACTGGAAAGTGTGAAAATCACTGTTCAGAAGGCTACATTATGTGAAATGTCGTCATGGTACTGTAAGAGACAGATATGAAATCCCCACCCTGAAGGATCTTATAGTCTGTTAAAGGAGATAACACATGGAAGTAACTGTAATAATACAGAGTAAAAATGAAGTACCATAAAAGTAGAAACAGCTACTCTAGATAGCAGAAGTAAGAGAATCTTTTAAAGGTTTTGTTTTGTTTTGTTTTATGTAGTGCACAATGCATATATTTGGATAATTCTTCTTTCAACACACATAAAGGCCTGCAGTTTGTTTTTCATCTCCCATTTCCATCTCACTGGGTAATTCCCAGAATTTCCATATTTTTTAGAGATGAAGGCAAAGCATTAAAATCATTAAAAGCTACTGCATCTGGGTGGCACAGTTGGTTAAGTGTCGTATCCTTGGTTTCAGCTCAGGTCGTGATCTCAGGGTCTTGAGATCGACCCCAGTGTCGGGCTCTGTCCTCAGTGCGGAGTCCGCTTGAGATTCTCTCTCCCTCTCCCCCTCCCACTCATTTTCTCGCTCTCTAAAATAGGTAAACAAATCTTTAAAAAAAAAAAGAAAAAGGCTACCACATCTAAAAATGGGAACAAACTTTTGCCTTCCATAAATTACCAAGCATACTGGGCACTCATGGTGTTTCTGTTTTTATTTTAATTGGAGATTTTTATCATTTACAGAACCACTTATACTGTGAACTTCTTCTTTACTATGACTTTGCCCAGAATTTTTTGTCCCTAGTGTTTGTGGCGTGTTCAACTGTTTTTATAAAAAGCCACTGTTCATCTCCTCATGATTAGTTTATAATCTACCGATGAGTAATACTCCTAAAACTAAGTGAAAAGAAAGAAGCCAACAATTGAACAATGGAAGAAGAAAACTAACATTTATTAACCACTATATGCTAGGCACAGTGCCAGGCAAATTTCAGAGAGATTGAGTAAATGTACCAGTAAATGTACACAGCTGCTAAAGCCAAGAAAATAGAAATTCTAGATCATCTGTGACCTGGTGGCTTTTTTTTTCTTTTCTTTTTTTTTTTTAAGATTTTATTTATTTATTTGAGACAGAGAGAATGAGAGAGACAGAGAGCACATGAGGGGGGGTGGTCAGAGGGAGAAGCAGACTCCCCGCCGAGCAGGGAGCCCGATGCGGGACTCAATCCCGGGACTCCAGGACCATGACCTGAGCTGAAGGCAGTCACTTAACCAACTGAGCCACCCAGGCGCCCCCTGTGACCTGGTGGCTTTTATCATACTAATTTATTGGCTGACATTTGAGTACCTGCTACATCAGTACTGGAAGGATCCAGAGATAAATAACGGTGCCAGACCTTGGGGGGGCATACAGACTGATGAGAAATCAGAGACTTAAGCAGATAACCAACACAAGTATGTGAGGCGCGCTAACATTTGCGGTCATATGCTAAGTGTTTTCAACATATTATCCCATTTAACCTCCAGCTGCAAAGTAGTTGGAATCACTATCATTGTAGATGAGGAAATTGTGGTTCAGAGAAAGCAAGTTACCCAGGATTACCCAACCAGTAAGTAGCAGGGCTCAGATTTACATTAAGTCTATGACCGCAAAACCTCTTTCTTCCATGGGCATTCCAGTGACAGACTCTTCATTCCAACAAGGAGAAGATCAAGGTTCTTGGGAGCTACATTTGATATATCCAGTTCTGCCTAGAGCTTAAGAATCAATGGGATAGATGATAAGTTCAAGCAGTGCTGGCAACAGAAGCAAAAGTACAGAGGAATAGAAGTATGTGGGAGCGGGCATTAGGCCAAGGTATGGAACCCATCTTGAGAAGCAGGCTAGAAATGTGGCTCTGAGAAGATCACATCAGGCCTCAAGCTTCAGCTAAGGGGTGACGAGACTAGGGCGCCTGGGTGGCTCAGTTGGTTAAGCAACTGCCTTCTGCTCAGGTCATGATCCTGGAGTCCCGGGATTGAGTCCCGCATCGGGCTCCCTGCTCGGCAGGGGGTCTGCTTCTCCCTCTGCCCTCTTCCCTCTCGTGCTCTCAGTCTCTCATTCTCTCTGTCTCAAATAAATAAATAAAATCTTTAAAAAAAAAAAAAGGGGGTGACGAGACTTGAAGGATTAAGTTCAAGAAATATCTGTTAAAGAAATGAACTAAACTTGCTAACTGGATGTTGCAGGAAAGGAGGGGAGGAGGGGTCAACATGAATCAAAGCTGATTGGATGAATTACTGTGAGTCATGCTGTAAGGACAAATGAAAGAATCTATTAGAACATAGAGTATAGTTCCAAGTAATATAGAAAATAGTGTTCAGTTTTACCTTGTCTATGCACTAACCTTATTTTCCCAGTGGTTAATTCATATAGAATATGTCTTATAATTGCTGTTTTCTAAGAATATAAAGCTATGCCTCAATTAATATTCTAGGATATCTTCAGTTTTTTAAACAAAGTAAGATCTGTGCTGTCAAATACACACTCATGTATACATACATGTAAATATACATATAGAAGGACTAGAAAATATGACTGACTTCACTGTTTTACAGTTTTACAAAAGAACGTTTGCTTCTACAATCAGAAAGAAAAATATGTTTTTTAAAAAACCAAGAACCCTGGGGCATCTGGGTGGCTCAGTCGGTTAAGCGTCTGCCTTTGGCTCACATCATGATTCCAGGATCCTGGGATCAAGTCCTGCATCGGGCTTCCTGCTCAGCGGGGAGCCTGCTTCTACCTCTGTCCTGCAGCTTCCGTTGCTTGGACTCTTGCTCTCTCTGTCAAATAAATAAATAAAATCTTTAAAAAAAAAAAAAAACAGAAAAAAAACTGAATAGCCTTCATTTTTACCTAATGGACCATTTATAAATTCCTTCAGAACACCTAATCAAACATCATGTGGAGACTACTCGTTATATGTTCTACAAAATTCCTTTTCCAGTGACTTTTTTGGCGTACTTTGTTTCTTTACTTTCCATTTATGTAAAATTATTTAATTTTAAAATTAACTTAGGACGCCTGGGTGGCTCACGTCGTTATGCGTCTGCCTTTGGCTCAGGTCATGATCCCAGGGTCCTGGGATCGAGTCCTACATCGGGCTCCCTCCTCGGGGGGAAGCCTGCTTCTCCCTCTCCCATTCCCGCTGCTTGTGTTCCTGCTCTCGCTATCTCGGTCTCTGTCAAATAAATAAATAAAATCTTAAAATAAATAAAATAAATAAATAAATAAATAATAAAATTAACTTAGAATACTCAGAGTGCACAGGCACACCTCAGAGATAATGCAGGCTTGGTTCCAGACCACCACAATGAAGCAAATATTGCAATAAAGTGAGCCAAATGAATTTTTTGGTTTCCCAGTGCATATAAAAGTTATGTTTACACTATACTTTAGCCTACTAAGTGTGCAATAAAAGCATTGTATCTAAAAAAGCAATGTACAATTCACCCTTGAACGATGAAGTAGTTAAGGGCGCTAGCCCCCATACAGTAGAAAATCTGTGTATAATTTTGGACTTCCCAGAAACTTAACTACCAATAGCCTACTCTTGACTGGAAGTCTTACGTCTTACTGATAATATAAATAGTCAGTTAACGTGTATTTTGTATGTTATGTATATTATATATACTGTATTCTTATAATAAAATAAACTGGAGAAAAGAAAATATTATTGGGGGCACCTAGGTGGCTCAGTCAGTTAAGTGTCTGTCTCTTGGTTTCAGGTCAGGTCATGATCTCAGGGTCGTGAGATCAAGCCCCACCTCAGGCTCAGTTCTGGGCATGGAGCCTGCTTAAGATTCTCTCTCTTCCTCTCCCTCTGCACCTCCCCTGCTTGTGCTTACTCTTTCTCTCTAAAAAAAAAACAAAAACAAAACAAAATGTTATTGAGAAAAATCATAAGGAATAGAAAATATATTTACAGTACTGTACTGTATTTCTTGGAAAAAATACACATATAAGTCGACCTGTGCAGTTCAAACCCTACTGAAAGGTTAGCTGCATATACTTTAATTAAAAAATACTTTATTGCTAAAAACTGCAACTATCTTCTGAGCTTTCAACCAGTTGTAATCACTGATCACAGATCACCACAACAAATATAATAACAGTGACAAAATTTGAAATATTGTGCAAATTACCAAAATGCGACAAAGAGACACAAAGTGAGCAAATGCTATTGAAAAAATGGCAGCAATACATTCATTTACACAGGGTTGCCACAAATCTTTGTAAAAAACGTAGTATCTGCAAAGTGCAAAGGGAAGCACAATGAAACAAGGTATACCTGTATATTTAGATCTTTAAAGATTTTTGGATTTCAATCAGTAGCAATATTTTCATTCTCCTGCACCTTTTCATAATGTTGGTATTGCACTCTTAAAATACTTGATCAGGGAAGAAGGCAAGTGACTTTAGGTTTTCATTTGGTATTGTAAAATATGATTTTATTGATCAAAATGAGCCATCGTGCATGTTATGGCTGTCATCACACTAATTACAGTGTGGTCAAGCCCCAGCGCTAAGCTTCACATTTTGACTTTTTTCCATTTTGCTTTTGTACAATTTCCTTTACTTTAAAAGAAGATTTTTAACGTTAGAAGAAAAAAATGTATCTGAAAATCTTTTTTTCCCCTTGATTTCACTCTCTGATTTTAAAAAATGAATGACATATTAAAATAAATATCAATTTCAAGAATTGACTTGTTTGAATTTTGGTTTGGACTATGTTTTTATTTTGCTTATAAAATCTTTAAGAGGCACCTTAACATAAAAATTCTGATACATCTAAATTACTTTTCTGTCAAAAACAACTATTTTTCAGATACTGGTATAAAGTTTAAAAAAAAAAAGAAAGATGTATTAACTTCTTTATTTTGAGCCACCACATTAAAATTAGAATTTGAGTTTTACTTTAAACTAGTTGTTCATATTGTGATGTGCAGAATTCATGGAATTGTTTTTCTTACTATTTAGGAAATACCAAAAGGGAACCAGAGTCCGACTGCGGCTATTAGATCTTGAACTTACATCTAGGTTCCTGGGAGCGACTGCAGATACAACTATACTAGAAGCAGATGCAATTCTCTTAGGAGTCCAGGAGAGTAAAGACGCAAAATCAAAAGAGGAACATCGTGAATAAGAAACAAACTTTGTCTAAAACTAATGATGTAATGTATGGGGATAATATAAGAATAAAAAAATTTAAAAAAAAAAAAAGAAACAAACTTGGCTTAGTGCATTCACTCCTTTTTTGTTGAACCCAGATACTCATCAAGAATGCAATTAGAAAATTGTGAATAAATGATTGAAAGAAGACATAATAAATGAAAGCTATAATTATAGCTCTTACTCGTTAGAATTTTCTTTAGCTGTTTCTCCCCTCCTCCCCTCCCTTTTACACCCATTCTTTCCTTTGATTGGGGTAATATAGACTATTCTAAGAAATTCTGTCATTCAATAAATATGTTTTGAGTGCTTGCTATGTGCATGGCACTATTCAAAACAGCAGTAAACCGATTAGACAAGATTGCTTGCTTTGTGGTGTTTCCCTTTGACTTGGGGAAACAGAAAATAAATGGGTAAAGTATATAGTGTGTTAGACAGTGATATGTGCTAAGGACAAAATAAAGCAGGGAAGGGAGAGGACCTGAATAGACATTCTTCCAAAGAAGACAGTTGGCCAACAGGTACATGAGAAGATGCTCAACATCACTAATCATTAGAGAAATACAAATTAAACCACAGTGAGATCACCTCACACCTATTAAAATGGCTGTTATCATGAAGAAATAACCAGTGTTGGTGAGGATGTGGAGAAAAGGGAACCTTCTTGCACAGTTGGTGGGAATATAAATTGCTCCCACCACTACGGAAAACAGTATGGAGTTTCCTCAAAAATTTACGAATGGAAATACCATATGATCTAGCAATTTCACTTTTGGGTATTTACCTGAAGAAAACAAAACACTAACTTGAAAAGATATCTGAACCCACATGTTCTTTGCAACACTATTTTCAATAGCCAAGATGTGGAAGCAACATAAGTGTCCATCAGTGGATGAATAGATAAAGAAAATGTGGTGTGTGTGTATAAAATTCAGCCATAAAAAAGGAAATTTTGACATTTGTGACAACATGAATGGACCTTGGAGATACTATGCTAAATGAAATAATAAGAAGAAAGATAAGATAGCATATTATCTCACTTACATGTGGAATCAGGAAAAAAAAAAAAAAGAGCTCATGGATACAGAGAACAGACTAGTGGTTGCCAGAGGTAGGAGTGGGGTATGCAGAATGAAGGTGGTTAAAAAATACATACTTCACACTTCCAGCTATAAAATAAATAAGTCATAGGATGTAATATACAGCATGGTGACTATAGTTAATAATATCGTGTATTTGAAAGTTGCTAAGAGAGTAGATCTCAAAAGTTTTCATAACAGACAAAAAATTTTGTAGCTATGTATGGTGATGATGTTAACTAGACTTATGGTAGTGATCATTTTGCAGGAAATATCTAATTATGCTATACACTTGAAACTAATATAATGTTATATGTTAGTTATATCTCAATTAAAAAAAGTAAAAGGGAATGGGGTTGTGAGGTATCAGAGTGACAGATTGAAATTTAAGTGTAGTGTCAGTGGAAATCCTCACAGAAGAATCTGCTTTTTTGTACTGTATAATTTTTATTTTTCCACTGATAGAGTATTTAGAAAAATCTCTCCTTGGGGCAGCTGGGTGGTTCAGTCGGTTGGGCATCTGACTCTCTTGGTTTCAGCTCAGGTCATGGTCTTGGGGTGCTGGGATCGAGCCCAGGCATCAGGCTCCATGCTCATCGGGAAGTCTGCTTGAGATTCTGTCTCCCTTTGCCCCACCCCATGCTTGCATGTGCGCTCTCTCTCTCAAATAAATAAATAAATAAAATCTTAAAAAAAAAAAAGCTCTTCTACGAACTTGTCTTTTTTTTTTTTTTTAAAGATTTATTTATTTATTTGACAGAGACACAGCAAGAGAGGGAACACAAGTAGGGGGAGTGCGAGAGGGAGAAGTAGGCTTCCCGCAGAGCAGGGAGCCCGATGCGGGGTTCGATCCCAGGACCTTGGGATCATGACCTGAGCCGAAGGCGGACGCTTAACGACTGAGCCACCCAGGCACCCCCGAACTTGTCTTTTTAATTGAGTTATAATTGACACATAACATTGTATCCGTGTCAGATGCACAACATAAAATGATTTGGTATTTGTGTATGTTGTGACATGATCACCACAATAAATCTAGTTAATATCTGTCACCATAGATAGTTTCCAGGAATTCACTTTTGAATGATATCTGAGGGAAATGAGGGAGCTAGCACATGAGTCTCTGGGGAAGAGTATTCTGACAAAGGAAATGGCTAGTGCAAAGGCCCTGAGGCAGGACTGTGCCTGCCCAGCTTAAGGAACAGGGAGGAAGCCATTAGTAGCTGAGAGTAAGAGGAGTAGGAGATGAACCTGGAGAGTAGGAGAGGCCTTGTAGGTCCTGCTATGGACTTTGGCCTTTACTCTGAGATGGAGGGTCTTTAAGGATTCTGAGTGGAGGAGGGATATACTCTGACATTATAGCAGGATCCTGAGTAGATTGAACACAAACAGCAATAGCAAGACTTTTGAGGAGACTTGCAGGTAATCCAGATGAGAGGTGATGGCAGCTTGGATGAGTGTGGTAGCAATGCAGGCAGTGAAAAGTGGTTACTATCTGGATATATTTTGAAGGTAGAGACAGTGGTATTTCCTAACATCGGATATGGATTGTGAGATAAAGAGAGCAGTGAAAATGCCTTTTCATCTCTTAAGACACCAATCTAAAGGCTAGTTTTTAATCACTCAAGTTCCCAGCTATACTGGGTTGAATAGTGCCTCCCCCCAATTCATGTCCACTCAATCTGTGAAGGTGACCTTTTTTGAAATAGTTTGCAGATATAATCAAGATGAGGTCATGCTGGATTAAAGTGGGTCCTAAATGTAATATGACTATTGTCCTTATAAGAAGAGGCAAATTTGGACACAGAGAATCAGAAACACAGGGAGAATGTCACGTGACAACTGAGGCAGAGATTGTAGTTAGGCTACCACAAGCTAAGGAATGCCAGGAATTGCTGGCAACCACTAGAAACTAGGAGAAAATTCTAGAACAGATTCTCCTTCTGAGGTCCCAAAAAGGGAACAACCCAGTGACACCTTGATTTCAGACTTCTGGCCTCCCAAACAGTGAGAGAATGAATTTTTGTTGTTTTAAGTCACCCAATTTGTGGCAATATGTTATGGCAGCCCTAGAAAACGGATACACCAGGCATATATGAGAAGTCTGATGTCAGGCACTGATTTCCCAGCCTGACTCAGGCAAAGCTATACATCACTCCTATGCTTTGACCCTACGATCCTATTGGCAGCCTGTATTGTATCTCTAGTTTCCTCTGCTCCGTATTGTAATATTCTTTCTTGCTTCACTTCTTTATATGGCATGTCCTCCATTTGCAGCCTTGGTGAAAACCTCCATCAGGGTCTTAACCTAGAGAATCAGTCCCCCCAAACATCAGTCACCTAATTAAAATCACCCAGGTTGAGATTTCCAAGAAAATCCGTTTTCAGTGAACAATCTTTGTTCCTTTAATATTAAAGTAAGGTAAATATTTGAATCAAGTCAATACTCCTTTTATAAGTCAACTAATCATGCCAAACAAATGAACAGTGATGATCTCAGCGTTTGTGTCCACTCCGGTCCTCTGGGAAGCAAAGGCTAAGAGTAGGAAGTGCAACTGTGGGAGAAAGGTCTGTGAGGGATAAAGGGTGAAGGGGCAAGGTTTTATAGATTTTCAGGCAAGATTTGGTTGTGTAGCTATTTACATATTCCTGAGCAGCTGAAATATGATTAATCAAGAGTTTATGTCTTTGATCAATAAAATGTTAAAGAATTTTCTCTAATAAATACCGACCATGGTACATCCTTAGAAAAATAGATGATATTTTCTGTATATCCCTGAAATTCTTTCTAAATACTAAACCTGGCCTATACTGGGGAAAGCATTTTGCATAGAATCTATATAGATGGAGAGATGCTAGGGAGAAAGGAGACAGCAATAGAAACGGTATGCAGAATATGTGGTGACTTGGACATTCGCTAACGCTAGTATGAACTGACTACACAGAGATTTTGTGGTGGAAGAAGGAGGCAAGACACCACAGGCGAGGCCAAGGGGTTTGGAGAACATAAGATAATGACCCCATGCCTCTATATATCTCTCTGCAACAAAGGTGAAGATTACTGTTTTGTCCCAGTATGCAAATCCTGCTCAGACCCTAGGACAGGCCCTGTCTTTCATGTGGAGGGAGATGGCATCGGAATAGGAAATCAGCCCTACAAACAGGACCTTACAGAGGGGAGAGAGAACACCTAACTTTCTCTAGACCTTGACTCGGAGCCATCTAGAAATGCTTGAGGGAACACTGATGAAAGCAGAAGCTGATCTCTGCCTTGAGGCAGGAGGGCAGAAACAAAGCCAAAACAGAACCTAGGGTCCTATAAGGATGAGCAAGCCTTATCTAATTAGCTGAAGCTCTTTGTTAGAGGTGAGCTCTGTGTCTGTAAACACGTGTCTCTGTGTCTGTAAGAACCATGGAAACTGTAGAGTCTTCCTTGCCCATTACAGCCTTTTCTCAAGTGGTCTGTAAGCATCCATGACAGGTAAATTCCTACCTCCCTGAGGCAGGCTTAGAGAATTATTTAGAAGATAACCATTGTAATGTTAATTCACCTCACGTGAGTAAGTCTTTAATTTCTGGTTTACCAGAGAATTGAACTTTATAATCGCTCTCCTTTTTGCTTTTTCTGGAATGTCTTTTCTGGTTTTTCTAGTTCTTTCTCTACACCTATCAAGTAACATTTAAGTTAGATTGTGTGGAGGCTGATTATAATATCCATTTGATAGATTTTCCAGGACGTTTTTTGGTCCATTAGTCATTTCAAATTTCATTAACACCTGCACCAGAGGGTGAATGGGAAAGGGAAAGGTGTTAAACAAAGATAGGAGTGACTAATGAACCAGGCTTTTTTTTAAAAAACAAAATTATAGGCATGGAATTACCCTAAATTGTCATCCATTTTGTGGTTCTGTTTGGAAATTTACTGGTATATTAGGCATCACTAAATATATCTAAAAGATAGTTAGACAGTAACATAACTCAGACATACCATTATTTCTGAGCAATGATGAGTTTGCAGCATATTTACCCACAGTCCTTGTCTCAGCTGCCTGCCTGAGTGGAATTCCCACTCCTTTTGGTATGGTTTTGAGAGTTGGGACACCATCTTTATCTACTGGCTTCTGTGGTATTTACTGCATCTAAAATGAAAGACTTTGCATTTAAATGTTGCCTGGAAAAAACACAGTATCTTGCTTTCTTTTATTCATTCATTCGAAGTAATTATTGCTGTCACGGTCTCATGTGCATTGTTTCCAAACCATAATGATTTGAGACTTATAGAGGATGGTAAAAGAGTTGGATTGTTTGTTCAAGCAGGCAATTTTGTGAAGCAAATGGTAGTAATCTGAGCCACTTTTTGGTTTCTAAAGATTCATCTGTCCCCAGGATGATTTCAGGAGCCATACAGTTCCTTACCTGGAGGCTAAAATCCCATGTTTAAAATCCCGTTTTTCCATTTCCTACATGTAGAATGCAGGTGTGAGAATGTAAAATAAGTCATGTTCATTCACAGAATTTCCTACATCCCTTGGCTCAGGGCATCTCTGAGTTCTTTGTAATTAGTTTAAAAGAAACATGGGGAAAAGTTACAGTCTTTTCAAATAAACTGCATGTTTCCCTTAGGAATTTATACTAAAATGTGTATTTATTTTTAAAAACCAAATGATATGAATATAAGAAATGCAATACTGGGTCAGCCCAATGGTCTACCAGCCTGTGGTTTCAGAGTCTCATAATATTCCATTAATGTTGGCTTCAGAAGTTTGGGGATTTGTTTCAAACTCCCTGGGTTTTTTTTTAATATGCAAATCTGGATTTACCATTCATAGATTAATCTAAACCTTTCCTGAATTTACTTATATATCTTCAATGTACATCAACTAAATAAACCACGAGCTCCCCGGTGGCAAGGGTACTATACCTTATTCATCCTGAGATCATAGCAAGGGTTCTACCAGAGGGCAGTGAAGAAATGAGTTACTCAATCGGTCACAGTTGTCCTCTTGGTCATAACTATTTACATCCCTCCTGCATGCAAAACTCACTCACTCCTATACCAAGCACTGCCTCCCACCCCCTAAAAGTTCCTTTAATCATGGTATCTGCCAAAAGTCCAGGATCTTGTGATCCTTATCAGTATAGGCCAGGTTTGTATTTAAAAATAATTATCGGGTTATATGGAAAATATAATCTATTTTTCTAATGATACAGCACAGTCAATATTTATCAGAGAAAATTCTTTAAAAATTTTCTTGATCAAAAACATTACAGGGGCGCCTGGGTGGCTCAGTCATTAAGCATCTGCTTCCCAGGGTCCTGGGATCGAGCCCCTCATTGGGCTCCCTGCTCGGTGGGAAGCCTGCTTCTCCCTCTCCCACTCCCCCTGCTTGTGTTCCCTCTCTCGCTGTGTCTCTCTCCGTCAAAAAAATAAATAAAATCTTGAAACAAACAAACAAACATTGCACACTTGCATAATCAGAGAGATTTCAGCTGCTAAGGAATATGTAAATGTCTACCCAACCAAATCTTGCCCATAAAACTCTAAAATGTATTACTCAGTTGCCTGTCCCCAAAACATTTCCTGCTTTTTAAAATAGAGAATACCGAACAGGATTTAAAGCCTTCCTTGATGACTCAGGGCTACCATTATGGAAAACAATTTCATGATGATGTGATTTCCTAGGGATTTTTAAGGTGGGTAGAGCCGCTAGCTCCTACTGAATGGCCCCAGAACTTGGTGCTCTTTGAATTTTTTATAACTCGTTACCCATTACCTCCCTTTTGCTTATCAGCTGATACTTTGGGCTTATGTTGGTATACCTGCTTCTAGTTCTTCCTTTACGGCTCTTAATCGGTGTTAATCTAATTTGGGGTCATAGACTAATTGACTCGCAACAACTATTCTTTTTTTAGTTCTTCTGTTGGCTTTAAACATTTTTGCCACCTCTTTTCTCTGCTGTCAGCTGCCACTTTTATTAGTGTCTGTGTGCTTTTCTGTGCCTAACTTAAAAGATTGCCTTACAGTAGTCTGGAAGAGGATTGGGAGTAACTGTGTAAAATTGTAGACGTGTGCATAAATTTTGTGATATCTATTTTCTATTTTGGAGCCTTTTGTCCATTATTTTCAGAACTACAGCTGTGTTTTAGATGTTAAAAGTTGTTTCAGGGGCACCTGGGTGGCTCCGTCGGTTAGGTGTCTGACTTCGGCTCAGGTCATGATCCTGGGGTCCTGGGATTGAGTCCCGTGTTGGGCTCCCTGCTCAGCGCGGGGCCTGCTTCTCCCTCTCCTCCCTGATCTCGCTCTCTCTCTCTCTCAAATAAATAAATAAAAAGATTTTTTTTAAAGTTGTTTTC
This sequence comes from Mirounga leonina, assembly GCF_011800145.1. Taxonomy (NCBI): domain Eukaryota; kingdom Metazoa; phylum Chordata; class Mammalia; order Carnivora; family Phocidae; genus Mirounga; species Mirounga leonina. Next base: position 29,335,264 of record NW_023270415.1, on the reverse strand, counting down.
AGTTTATCACTGAAATGAAAGGCTTTAGAAAGAAAGAGAAAACAAGAAAATAGACTATTTTTAAAATCAGTTTTAAGAGTGTCCTAATACAATTTCCTTGACCTTAAGTATCTAAATAAAAAAGTAGATGAAAGGATGGTTGGAGTTATTGATTATTTCTACTTTGAAGCCAATTTGTACTCTGTAGATTTATCTGTTAGAGGGTCATTTATACTTTCCTAATCAATTGTAAATATCTCCAAGAAAGGAATTGCTTTTTACTCATTTTTTTAATCTTCTGTGCCCAAAACAGTGTCAAATACAGAGAAAATATTCATTAATATTTGTTGAGAGTAATTTGCTTGATTCAGTGGCCATAATTGTACAAGATTATCTGTCAGTAAGAGAAAGATTAATTGTTTTGCAAATTCTTCTCCGTCAGGTAGGAAGCAGACATCTTTAGCAATGAGATGGCACAAATCTTCTAGATGACCTCCCATTTCTCTCTTCCTTTCTTCCATTCTTCACACCCACTCCTCACCTCTGCTGCCACCCCATGATTTCTGAGTAAATGATGTTTCACGAACACTTTGTTTTAGAGCTTTGAACAAAAATTAAAAGATGGTGCTACATGAACAGATTTCATGCATACAGATTTCAAGTACCCATCTTAGTCTGGTTCATATCTCCTGGTCATTTTAGAGCAAAAAGCTGATGGCTGGGCCTGTGTCTCCACGTTTAGCATTTTGCTGACCTACAGGGCAGGAACAGGAGGTGCCTGTGTGTGTAACTCAAAAGGAGACCTCATTATTTTATGTTAACTGTGCTCTTTTTATCTCTCTGTTTGTACAAACACTGGAGTATTCACTGCAGCCAGGAAAGAATTTCTTGAGTCTAAAGATTGTGGGCAGTTTGAGGAGACCAAAGAAGGGAAGGCATAGAATTCCATTTTCCTTTTTTAGCCTTCTGGTTCTTTCATGAACTGCATGCAGGTCTTACAGACTTTCAATGCCCACTGCTTTCCTGCCTCTGAGTTCTTTTCCTTCCATCACTCATAGATATTGTTTACACAGTGTTGACAGGCAGCTTTTTCCTCAAGGATGCTGGAAGGATGGCTACATTGAAGCTAAACATTTGGCTCCCTGTCTAGTACCACAGAAAGTGGACAAGGGGTGCCTCTTAATCAAATTCGTCCTCACAAAGAGATAAGCTCTGCTCTTTGGTTTGAGAACCACTCATACACCCCCATTCTCATAGTAACTGATGGCTTGTTAAACTTTTCTCCATGTATATACACAAAACAGTGTCACTCAAACAGAATGAATAATCACATTGTCCACACAGTAAAACTTCCATCACTTCCATCTGTTTCTTCTAGCCCAAGCCCCACAGATTAAACTGTGACATAACAGGTGAAAGATTTCTATTTACCTAAAGATGAAAACACAAGCAATGGAAACTGACAAAGGCCCAGCTAGACTCAAGCATCTAACATTGGGCGCTAGCCCTCTTATGTGTACTTTCATGGGAAAGTTCTAGGAATTTGTTCATTTAGTTACTTATTAGGACTTAAGAACAGAGAAGTAGAGGGTGCCTGGGTGGCTCAGATGGTTAAGCGTCTGCCTTCGGCTCAGGTCATGATCCCAGGGTCCTGGGATCGAGTCCGGCATCAGGCTCCCTGCTCCTTGGGAGCCTGCTTCTCTCTCTCTCTCTCTCTCTCTGTCTCTCATGAATAAGTAAATAAAAATCTAAAAAAAAAAAAAAAAAAAAAAAGAACAGAGAAGTAGATCTGCTCTTTGTGATGTTCATTCTAAGTTATAGTTAAAACAGCAACAGTGATTTAAAAAACATTTTCAACAGTCCTATATCCTTTATTAGCACCAATGTAAGCTCTATGCTGGAAGCTACCCATTTTTCTGACCTCCAGTTCAGCTTTATGAGGCTGATTCCCCAAAGAATAGATAAGTGAAGGCACTAGTACACCTTGTTTTTGTGGACTTGAAAGTGACATTCATGGTAAGTCATCACTTCCAGATGAATATTGTGGCCCCATGATTTTTTTTTTCTAGTAGAATAACATTCAAAGATAGTATTTCTGTCTCTAGCGAAGGTAACACCTTTTTTCTGGCTCTAAACCTATTACCCTTGTTATGGTGATACAGAAAGTACAAAAGTATGTAATTCTCTATCTTAGATTTATTAATTCCATGTTTCTGATATTTTCTGGTCAGTTATTTTTTTAAAGTTCCTTATTTATTTATTTAGAGAGTGAGCATGAGTGGGGGAAGGTCAGAGAGAGAGGGGAGAGCATCTCAGTAACTTGGGGCTCGGCCTCACAACCCTGAGATCATGACTTGAGCTGAAACCAAGAGTCAGACGCTTAACTGACTGCACCACCCAGGCACCCCTGGTGAGTTACGATGAGTTACCTCTGTGTTAGATAACTTACTAGTAAACTTTCAAAGATCTTGTTTAGAAGGCGTGGAAAAGTATTATGAATTTTAAAAATGACACTTTCTCACAGTACTTTTAGTGTGAGAGTACTTTCCTGGTTTTAAAAACCAGGAATAATATATATATATATATATATGATACATTCCCTCCACCCTTAACTTGGGTATCTCTCAAATAATGACTAAAGGATTGTTAAGTTCATTTGTATCCTTTCTCAGTCTACTTTTATATTAATTTTATTTAGTAATTTAAAACATTAATTTTTAAGGATTTATATCCTAATTCCAGTAGAAAATGAGTAACTTACAAAAATTGTACTTTCAATTAAATCACTGCCGAGTCGGAGATATATTTGTGCAATAGAAATCCTTCTACCTGACTGCTTTGGGACCTGAGTAATCTGGATATATAGGCACCCAGATATTACAGAACCCTTGTCTCCGGCTGACCTAATGTCACTGAGGCTACAGAATCCCCCAGTGTAGACTGTGCTTGGAAATGCTTCCAGCCAACCTCTCTGTACCTCCCCACCTCTCTTATCCCACTTCCTGCCGCCATGTCATTCAAGCCCCAGACAGTCTGGCTTAACCAGCTTTCTGGGTAGGCAGGACTCACTACAGGCATTTCCACTGAAACAAGTGCTTAAAGGAAACAAATAGAACAAGCCGCAAACGGTAATATATTTTACAAGCGAGTATTATATTTTCAAGTTTTCTTATGACTTGTTGGATTTCTTTCCAGTTTGTCCTGGTCTTTTCATTTTGGTTTGTCCCTGGTTTAATATTCTCAAAATAGCTTATCTTGAAATCTTGACTTCCGTTTTGTATAGAACTCAGAAAGAGAATGGCGCCTTTCTGAGAAGCCAAATAACTTTGTGTCATATTGTAACAAACAGAACCTCTACTTGGGTGCAAAGTATCACCATAGTTAAATGCTCTCCAGATGCCTGCTTTGCCACCAGAGTGTAAACAGATATTTTCCAGTCTGTATTTACCTCTTCAAAATGCAGCCCTTAAAAAAAGAAAAAAAGAAAAAAAGGCATTAAGAGTTTCTCACCTCTTAACTGTGGACAATTAGTATTTTCCTCCATTTAGGGCAACTAAGAAGGATTAGAACCTGGCCTATCATTCTGGAAACTCTATTGTTTGGCTTGACAGTGTGAAAGTTCGCCTGGACTGCGAGGGGGGAGGTTGCAATCCCTGGACCCATTCCTACTCCCTAAAAAATGAGAAACAAGCAGAAAAGCTTAAGTGTTTAAATTAGCATAAACCAGTATGGGCATCATCTCTGATAATGTCTAAAAATTCTGTAAGTCCTTAGAGCTCTCCACTATGGACTTTCCAGGGGCTCCTTGAAAGACACTGTGGACATAACATTTCATCTAGCACTATTCTGGGGATGAGGACTACAAGGGGGAACACGGCCCTGGTCTCCCTGAGCTTACACTTCAGTGAGGAAACAGATAATTGTACACTTACTCTCAAAAATAAATATATAAGCATAAATTTGGTAAGTTCCAGAAAGAAAAACTCAGTTTACATGGGAACGTAACTTGGTTTAGATTGGAGGAATCAGGGGAAATTGGGGATGGGACAAGGAGAGGGGAAATAGGGAATAGGAAGAAGGGGCAGACATCTAGATAGAAGCACTGCTATATGAGAAGACCCAGAAGTGTGTGATAACTTGTCCAGTCCCAAGGACTCAAGCAAATGCTAATATGCAGAGGTGTCAGGACCATCATGGGGCTAAGTCAACAAGGATGGTTTTACAAAGTTGGTGACTTTGAAACTGCTTCTTTGAAGATAATGAAAAATTTGAAAATTTAACAGTGCAATAAAATTACCACTTGGTTAGGGATAATCCAAAAATATTTGTGTGAGCTGTATTCACTAGGAATTGAGTTCAACTGCAAGTAAGAGAAAAGCCAATAACAGTGGCTAAAGCCATGGAGTGGCTTCTTTTTCTCACACAAGTACAAAGCGAACCAGTGGCTGGCTGTTGGTGGCCTAAGGTCTCCGTGATTTTCTAGGCCTTTCCCTCATGACTACAAGGTGGCTACTTGGGTTCCAGTGTCAGTCACTATCTCAACTTTACAGGCAGGGGTAGGAGTAATGTGTGTATCAGAAAAGCAAAATCTTGGAACTCCAACAGACTTCACATGAATTGTATTGGTCAGAAGAGTGTCATATGGCCACTCCAAGTTGCCAGAGAAGAGGAAAAGTGTTTTTTAAGCAGGGCATCAAAATCGGTTTCTGTTAATAAGGAAAAAGGGGAGTATGGATATTGGATGGGCAATTAGTTGTCCTTGCAACTTAAGGTTTTTTAGCTTACTCTATGGTTGGAAATGCTTTTTTCTATATCCATGCAAATCATTTTGTTACATGTGTTTTATTTCTTTTTTATTTTTTTAAAGCTTTTTTAAAGATTTATTTATTTTAGAGAGACAGAGAGTGCACAGGATCAGAGGGAGAGGGAGGAGAGAAACAGACTCCTTGCGGAACAGGGAGCCTGACGGAGGGCTCGATCCCACAACCTATGAGACCATAACCCGCACCAAAATCAAGAGTTGGACACTCAACCAAATGAGCCATCCAAGGGCCCCTTGTCACATGTATTTTAATAAATCATGACTTTGGGGAATGTGTTCTTCATCCCTTATAGTCCAAAGAAGTCTGTTGTAATATTAACTGCAGTTAAACCAAAATGAATCTTCTTGTGGTGAATGCATTTGATTGACGTTCGTGTTTAACACAGATTAGTTTCACTCAGGGCTGTATCTTGTCCTGTTCCACTGAACTGGAGCATCTGATGTGTTCTGTTCCCCTGTTAAAAGGCAGACAGTCATGTGTTGGCTTCTGTTGTGGCTTGGGGGTGAAAGACAACCAAGAAATAAACTTTCTAAATGATTTAATCAATCCAAGCTGTATACCATCTATTGTACTTGTGTTTTAGAACTCTAGATTAACTTTTCCCATCAGTATTTTCTGAAATCCTCATTTAATTGAACATCCTCCTGGGTTGAACTTGAGGAGCCCAGGCAATGATTGAGTATGAATGGTAAAAAGCATGCAGTAGGCATAGCTCAGCCAGGCGTCTGGATTGCCATGACTTACATCTTCATGTATTATTGCAGCTGTTGTTGGGGTGGATGCTTCTGTATGGGTTTTGGCACAATTTGTGCTGACAGTGCCCCTTAAGCACTTACCCACATATGGGTATATATGGTAGCCAGCCCAATTATCTTTACTTTCTTGTATTCCCATTCTCATATAGGCCCTCCCCACATTGTGTCAAGTTTGGTCTGTGTGACCAATAGCATAGATACTGTTGGCTAGGACAGAGAAGACATTGTGGCTTCTGCTTGCTCTCTTGGATCACTCATTCTGGGAGAAGCTGGCTGCCATGCTGTAAAGACACACAGGCACCTCTGCCCTATGGAGAGGCCCATGTGATGAGTAAATAGAGCCTACTGTGAACAGCCAGCAAAAAACTGAGATGTTCTGCTATCAGCCATGTGAATGCACCATCTGGGAAGCAGATCCTCCATCCCCAGTCAAGCCATCAGAGGACAGAAGCCCAGGTTGACATCTTGACTGACACATCATGAGTGACCCTGAGCTAGAACTACCCAACTGCTCCTATATCTCTGATGATTCACAGAAACTGTGAAATAATAATTGTTTGTGGTTTTAAGCCACTAATCTTTGGGGTTATCTATTATGCAGCAATAGATAATATATCACATATTTGTGCTTTCTACCCTGTGGCACCACAGATATGATGAGTGTTGGCTTGGCCCAAGCATCTGGATAGATCAGGAAGTTAACACTCCTGAGGATGACCTTGACCAATAAGATGGGAGCCAATGGATATATGGACTTGCTTCCTAGGTTTCAAGAAGACAATTCTGGAAGGCATTTAGTGGGCTTCTCAGGTGGTCTTTGGGAGGAATCAAGCCCCTGCTTCCCATAGTAGGGTGTTTCCCGCCTTTGCTGTCCTACTCTCCCTGATCTGTCTTTTCCTCCCTAGGATTAGCCAAATGATCTCATCTGCACACAAACCCTGATATCAGCCCTTCCTTCAGGGAAACCCAAGTTAAAACAGTGAGAGTGTGAATATATACTCCATGCCCCAGGACTGTTCTAAATGCGAATGTGAACATTTAACTTAATAGATGAGAGCAACGGGCTCAGCCTAGCTCAAGTGGAATGTACAAATAAGAAGCTTGTTTTATTGGAGGTCTTCTTTAGCAGTATAATGCTAAATTCTTTTTTTTCTTTTTCTTCTCTTTTAAAAAAAAATTGTGAGCATTTTAGATGATGTCAGCTTTGAAAGTTTCCTAATTAGACGTTTACATGTCAAGGGCCCTTATAAGCCCTTTCTCTTGCCATTAATGAGGAATAAAATAGCTCCTGAAGAAAAAAGGTAAATTGTTCATATTGCATTCCTTGGTCCTCAGAAAAGAAAGTTCATTCACAATAGGCATGATTGTCAAGTTCAGGCACAGTTAAGAAGTTCCTTAGGGCTTTGGTGTTCACAAAGGAAGCACCCCCACCTGCCAGGCTGCATGGTGGTCTGCCGAAAGAATGAGGGTTCATTGGAAAAGTATTTTCCTAAGAATGGGGAATTCAAACTTGTTTCACTGTATAGGGGTATCTTTCTTCATCTCTGTCCACATACAGTCATTTTGTATATGGCATGTTTTGGGGTAACAGTGGAATGAGTTCTTTGAATTTCACATCAGCCATTGAGCTCCAAGATGGTGAGAGAGAAAGGTAGCTCTTTTAATGGGTGTTTTAGTCCATTCATCTCTTTCTGATGAAAAGAATTGTTATTATGCAGTAGGAGTTCTCATGCATTAATCTAATTTCATCAACCATCTGAAGTCTGAAGGAGTACCTTAAAGCCACTTGACTTCAAAAATTTAAGGAAGCAAAAAAATTCATCTGGATTCTTTTGGCCAAGACAGTGTTCTTCACCTGCATGAGAGATGGTCAGCAAGAAGACAACAGAACTTCAGTCCAAGTCCATTTCCACCTGACTCAGACCCAGGTTTATATAGCATCCATTTACTTTTCATAACCCTAACCAATCTTACAAGTTCAAATTCAGAGCTGTAATGAAGCTAAAAGCTATTCTGGCCATGAGCAAAGTTTTGCTATAAATTTGGGTTTCCACATGAAGAAGACAGAATGAGAGCCCATCAAGTGGGAATGAGACAGAAATAAGGACCACAACAGAGGATAGTGGACTTTGGAATTACAGAAACTGAGACCTTACCGAAGGGCTACTGGTCATTCATTCAACATTTATGGAGTGCCATGAGGTGCCCGATGCTATGCTAACTATATAAAGATGACAAAGGCACTATCCTCAAAAGCTCAGCCCAGCAAGAAATAGGACTTTGTTTTTTAGAAAAATAAATGATTCTTAGTTGGTATCATTTTTGAAAATTTTTCAATGGGGTATTTGTAGACAAGGATCCTCAGTAGACTTAGAGATTGATACCTTCCTATTCCATACTCCTTTTTCCTAGTAAAATAACTATATAACAGAATGTAATTGAAAGCTTTTTGGAAAGTGCCTGACAAATGTTAAGTCTCCACTAAGCTAGGTGCATATAATGGCTCAAGGTCTCCAATTCCAACTCAGTTATTTTCCCTCAAGACACAAAAGCCTAGTTTCCTAGGACTTGCTCTCTTCTCCTTTTCATTCAGTGTTTTCGTCATGACTCCCACCTTTACTTGTTTCTTCTGAGGGCAGGGGAGAGAGGGCTACACTGGAGCTTACCCGTGAACTGAGACCATTGAGAGCTGGATCCTTTTGACCAAAGTATCAAAGCAATCCAGCTATGGATTAAGGAAACAGAAGGCTCTGAAGCTTTGGTTTAAGAGGTCATGGAACTATTTGAAGAGCTTGAGCTTTTGGAGAAAAAGTGCAAGGCAAGTTCCAAATGCACATTCATATTTAGATGGAAGACACAGAAATATAAAGTCAAGTGACAGATTCTTTAGCAAATATAACAACATCCATATCTTAATGAGTGGTATATCCTTTGATGCAAGTTTCCATGGTAGACAAATGCTTATTTCAGTTGCTCAAAGCAATTTCCTTTAGGAATTTCCTTGAAGGTTGGCAGAGCATTCTTTTGCATATCCTCAGTAGAAGGAATTTTATCCTTTAAGAGAGGACTTAATTTTTTGTTAAAGAGTCAAAAAGCCATTTAAAGCCAAATATGATGAAACACCCCCTCCCCCAAGTGATCAAGCAGAGTAATATTGCTTGTGACTATAAAGTAATGAGGCTGGTTTGGGTGCATGGCCTCAAACTGATGCTGAGGCCATTCCATAAAACCCAAAATGGTTTTTTTTGTAGCCAGTTGTGTTAGTTTGCTAAGGCTGCCATAACAAAGTATCACAGGCTGGGTGGCTTAAACAACAGAAATTTATTTATTTTCCCACACTTCTGGAGGTCAGAAGTCTGAGATCAAGGTGTTGGCAGGGTTGGTTTCTCCTGAAACCTGTCCCTTGGCCTGCAGATGGTCATCTTCTTGCTGTGTCCTCACAGGGCCTTTCCTCGGCCCTTGCATCCCTGGTCGGAGACATCCCTGGAGTCTCTGTGCGTCCAAGTTTTTTATTCTTATGAGGACAGCAGTCAGATTAGATTAGGGCCCACCCTAACAGCCTCCTTTTAACCTAATCACTGCATGAAAAGCTCTAGCCAAATGCAGTCACATTCTGAGGTACTTGGAGTCAGGGCTTCAACATATGAATTTTGAGGAAACACAATTTAGCTCCTAATACAAGTCATCCCTGAGTAAGTGTATCATCTTCTAAGTGCCCTCTTCTGAAAGGCAGTATCATTTTCACTAGTAAGTACTGGTGTGCTTGTTAGAAGGTAATTTACTTCCACCTATGGATGAATGGATAAACAAAATGTGGTAGATAGGTACAATATTACACAGTCTTAAAAAAGGAAGGAAATTCTGACACAGGCTGCAGTGTGGATGAAACTTGAAGACATTGTGCCAAGTGCAATCAGCCGGACACAAAAAGACAATATTGTCTTATTTCCCCTACATGAGGCACCTGAAATTGTAAAATACATAGACACAGGAAGTAAACCAACGGCTACCAGAGGCCTGGGAAGAGGAGAATGAGGAGTTATTGTTGAAGCGGTACGAGTTTCAGTTTGGGAGGCTGAAGTTCCGGAGGTGAATGGTGGGTGGTTGCCCAACAATATGAATGTGCTGAAGGCCACTGAGCTGTACACTTTAAAAATGGTTAAAACGCAAATTTTAGGATGTTGTGTAGATTTCACCACAATAAAAATATTTTAAAAAATTAATCTGTAGCTGCTGGTCAAGAAATAGAGCCTAAGCTTCCCAGTAATAAATGTGGCTTGGGGCACCTTGGTGGCTCAGTCGGTTAAGCGTCTGCCTTCGGCTCAGGTCATGGTCCCAGGGGTCGTGGGATGGAGTCTCGCATCGGGCTCCCGGCTCGGCAGGGCGTCTGCTTCTCCCTCTGTTCTCTCTCAAATAAACAAATAAAATCTTTAAAGAAAGAAATAAATGTGGCTTAATAGGGCCTATCTATTGAGACAAAAGATAAATGTATAAACCTAGGGTATAGATAGCCCAGAGACCCAGGAAGTGGAATTGTTATAATATAGTATGCAGGGTTTTAATTATTTCTGAGCAGTATTTTTCTCAGTCATGCATAGTAATAGCAGTTTAGTGACCTCTATTTCTGACTTAATAGTGCTGTGGGCCACATGAACCGTCCTACCAAGAGTTGGCCACATCTCAGGTTTGTTGTACGAGATTGCTGCCCACACTCAAGACCTAATCTGGTTAGAGCTAATTAAATCTAGTTTCCAATTCCCTTTGTGCTCCTTATCGACCTGCTGAAATCTTATTTCCCCTTCCCACTGGGCAGTAAATGCCTTCCAGTCCTGAAGTTTTCAAGCCCTAATCCTCTTGCCATCAATTCCCCAGCCCACCCCCATGGTTGCTATCCAGGAAGCCTGGCACAATCAACCAGAATTATCCCTATTTTCACCTCTTGCTCTAACCCATCAAACCTTCCAGTGATCTAATGACCGTTTTCAGAGGGGCCCTGGATCGTGGAAAGAAACCCTCTCTACTATAGAACATACAGTGATTTGTAAATCCATCACTTAAAAGGAAAACAAATTCATACTAAGATGTAAATGACCAAAGGATTTATTGGCAGAAGGAGGCGATTCCTTAGGCCAGTACTATAGTTGTTATTTCTTCTTGTGCATGGCCACTCTGGGTCTAGTGCATCATTTTTCTTTTCAAGGCATGAAGGTCAGAGAGGAATTTTATTAAAACTTGGCAGTCCTCAGTTCCTAGCTCTTTACCACAATTAACCAAACCCACACAAATGTTACTAGAAAGTGAATAGGAAATAACGGCTCTGTTGTCCCTATATTTGACCAAGATAAGCCTCAGTGGGATTATTCTTTCATATATAGAGAAAGGTAATCAAGTTCCTGATCAATCTGGACTCCCTGGACTTGTTTTTCAAATAAATGAAAACCATACCAAAACGGCATTCTTCTGATACATTGGCTTAAACAAAAATTGTTCTTTTAAAGAAATGATTAACTTTGTAAAAATATTTGTATAAGTTGCTTCTAGTTATGAGAGAAACTTTTTCAAATACAGTTCCCTATAAAGTAGATCTTCTTTGACTTTCCTGAAAGAAGTTCTAATTTTTGAAGTGTCCAAGGCATTGTGATACAATTCCATTCTGAAGATGGTCTCATGGTATCAGACCCAGAAGATGGCACCATGCCTCAATTAAGGTATATGCAAAATAATGAATATTGAGTCATGCATTCTAAAATATAAAATTATTCTATGGCAGCAACAAGGGCATGATTTTTGTTCTCTCCTTGTTACTCCTACCCCATTTCCATTAATATCAATGCATTAATCAGTATCTAATTGTTTGTTGCTATTGAAGGTACCACAGCTTTGAATTTGGGAACTGTGCTGAATTTTTAGCCTTTCCAATATTACTAATGCTATGGACTGAATTGTGTCTCCCCTCCGCCAATTTGTATGTTGAAGCCCTTACCCCCAGGGTGACTGTACCTAGAGATAGGGTCTTTAGAGGGTAAGTAAGGTTAAATGAGGTCATAAGGGTGGGGTCCTAATCTGACAAGGCTTTATGAGAAGAGGATGACAGAGTTCTCTTTCTGCCTTTGTAAGGACACAAGGAGAAGAGAGATGTCAGTAAGCCAGGAAGAGAGTTCTCACCAGACCCCAGCTATGCCGGCATCCTGATCTGATTCTTCCAGGCTCCGGAGCTGTAAATTTCTGTTGTTTAAGCCACCCGTTCTATGGTATTTTGTTATGGCACTCAAGCTAATACAACTCGTTTCACACTTTTCACTAGCTTATCTGAGTCTTGGGTGAAAAATGAAAGCAGGGATCTTCCCTGTTGAGTATTTAAGAAACAGAAGCGCCTCTGATGCTGGTTAAAATCTCAAGCCTTTGAGAGAATCCTTCAGAGGAAAAAGCTAATGCAGGGTCCCTCTAGTGAGAATGTGAATATTGCTTCTACAAGCTGCGTTTCTAAACTAATATCTAACAAAAAATAAAATGCCCTCTCCCCTCTTGCTTCCCCTTCTGTCCTCTCTGCTGCTTTGCCACATCCAAGACTGATTCTACTTTATCCAGCCCAAGTCTGTGGAACCCTTTTGAGCACGGAGTCAGACAAACTTGACACCTACTAACTGCAGCTGGGGCAACCTTCGGAACCTCCAGAAGCTCGCTTTACCATCCATAAAATAGGTTGTTGCAAGGAATAAATGAGGTAATAGTAAATGCACGTGGTGGGTACGAAGTCAGAGGTGTTGCCCTGTGCTTGTTATTAGGTGATGCAGAGTCTGGGGCCTCAATTTGGGATGGGAGCCCCGATTCACTCAGGCCTACCAGCTATGCCCTGTTGCCGAGGTCATCACACGGGTTAGCAAGTCCAGATACCACACAGCAATTAGTCGTGACCCCCTGAGCCCCGAAGACTGAGTGACGTTGAGAGGGGCAAGGACCTCGTGTCTTTCCCAAGAACTCAAGCTCCCTGTCCTGAAGCGGAACGAGGGCGATGATGAAAGAAGCCATTTTGCTGGTGCGCGGATAGACGGGAAAGTCCTTGGCAATTCACTGATCCCTGCACTGGGAGCCACGGTCTAGGCAGGGCAGGCTTGAAGGGTGATCCGCGTGCTCCTGCTCGGCCAGTTTCCCATGGAATGATTCAGAGGAAGGGATGAGGATCTGATTAAATTGGGTGAAAATTCCCCCCTCCAGGTGCACGGTATAGAGCGAAAACCTAATCATCTGCGACGATGAATGTCATGATCTCCCGAAGGCTGACTTAGACGCCTGGGTGGGAATCCCCGCTACGTTCTCTCTCCGGGGCTCATCTTGGCCTCTGGGTTTCAGACAAGTTGCGCCCGGCCAAGAGACGGCGGGGGTCCGTGGCGTGGGTCGGGCGCCCCGGGGAGGTGATCCGAGGCGGCGGGGGCGCGCCCCGAGGCCGGGCACGGAGGCCCTCAGCGGCCCGCGGGCTGCGCAGGCCCCGGGGCCGCGAAGGAGCAGCGGCGGCCGGCCGGCCTCGCGCCCCCGCTCGGCATCCGCCGCCGCCCCCCACACGCGGGATCACAGGGGAGCTGACGTTTCATTTGCCGACTGAGCGACTCTGAAGAAGGCCCCTGCGCCCAATCGCGGCGGCACGCCGCCCCCTCGCCGGTGGGCGCCCCGCGCCGGGGCCGCGGCGGAGGAGGGTGCACGGCGAGGAGGCCCTTCCAGGGCAGCGGCCGGCAGCGGGAGCCCCGCGTGCGCCGCAACAGCCGCCAGGGCCACACCGCCGCGCCGTCCCCGCGGCACCCCTGACGCCGCCGGAAAGCGCCGGCCGCACGCCGCCCTGCGCCGCGGAAGGGCACGGTCTCCCTCCGCGCTCGGGCACGGTCTCCCTCCGCGCTCGCGCGTTCCGGCGCCGGGCGTTTCGCAGGACTTTTTTCCTTTTCCTTCTTGCTTTTTCTTTCTTTTCTTCTTTCTTTTTTCCTTTCTTTCCTTCCTTCCTTTTCTTTCTTTCTTTCTTTCTTTCTTTCTTTCTTTCTTTCTTTCTTTCTTTCTTTCTTTCTTTCTTTCTTTCTTTCCTTTTCTTTCTTCTTTCTTTCTTTCTTTCTCTTTCTTTCCTTCCTTCCTTTTCTTTCTTTCTTTCTTTCTTTCTTTCTTTCTTTTTCTTTCTTTCTTTCTTCTTTCTTCCTTTCTTCCTTTCTTTTCTTTTCTTTCTTTCTTTCTTTCTTTCTTTCTCTTTCTTTCTTTCTTTCTCTCTCTTTCTTTCTTTCTTTCTTTCTTTTTCTTTCTTTCTTCTTTCTTCTTTCTTTCTTTCTTTCTTCTTTCTTCCTTTCTTTCTTCCTTTCTTTTCTTTTCTTTCTTTCTTTCTTTCTCTTTCTTTCTTTCTTTCTCTTTCTTTCTTTCTTTCTTTCTTTTTCTTTCTTTCTTCTTTCTTCTTTCTTTCTTTCTTTTTTCCTTTCTTTCCTTCCTTTCTTTTCTTTCTT
>NW_023270415.1:29294739-29321226 GCF_011800145.1 Mirounga leonina | reverse complement strand
TTCTTTCTTTCTTTTTTCCTTTCTTTCCTTCCTTTCTTTTCTTTCTTCCTTCCTTCCTTCCTTCGTTTCCTTCCTTTCTTTTCTTTCTTTTTTCCTTTCTTTCCTTCCTTCCTTTCTTTCTTTTCTTCTTTCTCTTCCTTTCTTCTTCCCTTTCTTCCCTTTCTTTCTTTCGCTCTTTCCTTTCTTTCTTTCCTTTTCTCCTTTCTCCCTCTCTCTTTCTCTCTTCTTTCCTTCCTTCCTTCCTCCCTCCCTCCCTCCTTCCTTTTCTCCTTTCCTTTCCTTTCCCTTCCCTTTCCTTCCTTACTTAAGGAATGTGCCAGGAGCATATGAAAGTACCAAAAAAAAAAAAAATTTTTTTTTTTTTTTTTTTTTTTTTTTAACAAATGAGGCTTGGTTTTCTATTTCGGCCGGCGCCGGAGTCCCCGGCCTTGACCGGTCTTCCCCTCCCCAGGAGCTCAGCAGTCTCCCGGCGGGCTACCCGCCGCCCCGTCTGCGTGTGGCCAGTTTTCTCCACCTGAAGACGGTGTCTGAACCCCTCGCTTCGCTGATTGGTGCTTGAAAATGGATAAGGAAATGCAGCACTCCACGGGTCAGGGCGCGTAAGCAGAAGGCAGCCTAGTCCCCGGATCGGTCAGCCTGTTCACCGGCCACCCGACGGGAAGGTGGCGTGCTTGCGTGGAAGTGACAATGGCCTGGACGTCAGGAGCCCTGGGTTATGTTTCCAGCTTTACCACAGACTTAACCAGCTCTCCTCACTGGGCCTCACTTTCTGCCCCGAGAGAGCCTGGATAAAGCCGCTTTGAGAAGGCTCCACCGAGGATTAGTGAGCCGGTATCTGTGTGGAGCTCTGCGGTTCTTGAAGGAAAATGCTGTGTCGATGCAACTTGCTGAGCTTGTTGTAATCATCACCATTCTCGCGGCTGTTAATCCTGACTTCCCTTCCTTGTCTGTTTTGGCACCATTATATAACCCGATGTGGAAGTGCGTGTGCCCGCGGGCATGCGTGTGTGTTTGGGGCCGTGCGGGGAGGATTTAGATTCAGAATAAACGTCAACCCCTTCCAAACTAGTAAAGCCGGGTAAATTCCAAGCTGGGAAACCCCTGAAGTCTGACAGATTTAAGGAACGTCTCAGTTTCAACTCGGCCGCCCCATATTTCACGTTTGTTTCTGTCTGTGCTACATTAATTTTAAGAAGACATCACTGAATGATCAAGAGCATCAAAGTGAAGATTAAGGGGGTTTTTTTCTTTGTCTTTGTGCTTGCTTGCCCATATCCAAATAAATAGGTCTATGCTTAAATAATTGTAAGAGACTTGCGCAGAATTAATGTAAAGAGATAAATAATTGCACTGAGTGAAGCTAACAGTTCACTGGACACTATTCCTAAGAGTTCACCGATTCCCTCTGTCCAGTACTAAAAGTTTTAGTGTGGGACTGAGGACAATGAGGTCCTCTTATCCAGATAGCATTCCACTCAGCCTGGGAGAATCTCTGACAGGGCTCTCAGTAGTCACCTTGCTTTCAGCTCCCTTTCTACTCCTGGAACCTAAAGCTCCCAGATCAGAGTGGTGAAGGGCAAGGAAGAAACTTCTGGGCTGATAATGTCTTTAGTGTATATTCCTGTCGTGGCCTGTGTGGTTGGTGCTTGCATTTAAAAAAAAAAAAAAAAAATATATATATATATATATATACACACACACACACACACACACAGACACACAGAGCCTGATAAATTTGTAATAATCTTATATTAATACTGCTTCATTTCTAATAAAAACTGTGTTCTAAAGATTTGGGCTAAAAGGGCTGTTGGAGGTGGAGGGATGGGGTAACTGGGTGATGGACATTGGGGAGGGTATGGGTTGTAAGTATCACTGGGTATTATATAAGACTGATGAATCACGGACCTGCACCCATGAAACAAATAATACATTATATGTTAATTAACTGAATTTAAATAAATAAATAAAAGGGCTATTGGGGGTACTTGGGTGGCTCAGTTGGTTAAGCCTCTGCTTTCAGCTCAGGTTATGATCTCGGGGTCCTGGGATCAAGCCCTGCATCCAGCTCCGTGCTTCTCCTTCTCCCTCTGCCCCTCCCTCCCACCTTGTGCTCTCTCTTGCCCTCATGTGTGTGCTCTCTCTCTCTCAAATGAATAAATAAAATCTCTTTAAAGATTTTATTAAAGTGAGAGAGAACACGAGCAGGGTGAGGGGCAGAGGGAGAAGCATAATCCCTGCTGAGCAGGGAGCCCGATATGGGGCTCTATCCCCGGACTCCAGGATCATGACCTGAGCTGAAGGCAGACTCTTAACCTACTCTACTGAGCCATCCAGGTGCCCCTGAATAAATAAAATCTTTAAAAAAATTTTAAAAAATAACAGGACTGTTGATTTTTGTGATGATTTTATCCTCCTAAAAATCAAATAAATCAACCTAATGCCTTCTATGTATCAGGTGAAGTTATAGGCAGCTGACAAGAAACATACCTCCTTTGACTTTATTACATATTCTTGAGGGCCACATGATTAGCAGTAACTCTCACTTTTAAAAAGTCTAAATTGGGTTCAGATCCCTAAATCCCAAGTGGCAGAAACAGGCACCATGAGGCATCCACTCCATCAACTCGACTGATAAAGCTCTATCCTCTCTTTTTCTGTAAAGCCTCCTTTAGCCTTTCCATTTATGAAAAGTAAACATTTAGGGAAATCGCTAAATATAGCATTGTTATGACCAGGTACCATTCTATCCACAGCATTTGACATACCAAAAATACTCAATTGAAATTTGAGGTGAGTCGTATCAATTATTTTGAGTTTACTGAATTGATCAGAAAAGTTAAAAGATAAAATTGCTGTATCTAGTTCTGTCCCTAGTGTTCCCGGCCTTGTACAAATTGCTTCACTGGTCTGTCCCCAATAATAAATGCAAGAAAGCAGGGCTTGTCAAAAAACTGGCTGGAGGTGATGAGGACTAAATACCTTGTGTTCTTTTATAAGGAAATGCTCTGGTGCAGTAATACCTCATTCAAACAATGATGCCAACCTTAATTCTCAGACACACAACTATCAAACTAGGAAGCATTAAAAAAAGAAGAAAAGCTCAAGAAGGCTGTGCACTAAAGGTTGCATACCTTATTATTAGGAGGTTCACGTAGGCTTCCGCTCAGAGCCTATTTGCTTTTTCTTGAAGCATGATTCTAACGGTCTTGGTTTTTTGGTCATCCACCACACAATAAACAGAATGGGGATGATGGGATACTGACTGTAACTGAATCCTGAAAGGAAGTTTAAGACCCAAAAAAGAAGTGATAAAGAATTTAAAACACAAATACTCATCTGGACCCTTTGTGAGTGTGAGCAAACCTTTCAGCACAAAAGATCTGGAGTTCATCAGTATGTATCAGTATAAATAACAAGAATTATGAACTTTAATAAGATAAGGTGAAATGATGCCTATTGCACTCTATTTAGAAAGGCAGGGAAGTAGATCATAATTTTCATGAAGATTTTGATATAAAATACAAAGTTTTAGCACTTAAAGGAATAAGCTTCAGTTGGTTGTGAAATATATTAGTAGAATTCCTCATTTTTCAAGAATGTTAGACAAAAGAAGCATTGCAATATGAAAAACTAATAGTACCTTAGGTTTATATGTTATTCCAGTGGATGCCCTCCAGATAAACTTCAGACTACATGGGGTGATTGGTTCAATGATGATTGTAGGGAATATTATCATCTACTAAATAATTCAGCTCACATCATTTTTCCTTCTGGTTCTCTATCCAAGAAGCATCAAAACCTTGTTTTGCTTAGTTTGTGAGATCTAAATCCAGAGGAGGTTGGCTAAAGACCATGAGGTCTAGGCATGTTAAATGTGGGTCACCAAGTTGTCTGTGTAAGCCATTAAGGGTTGGGAGGCAGTTCGATAAAACTACAGAAAGCATCTGGGAAATGCAAATTAAGAACTAGCCACAAGAATTACCTGGAAAGTTACACTGGAGGTGCATAGAGCACATCAGACCATGATTGGTCATGTTCCAACAAATACGAAAAAAGCATATCTGGGTTTCTCTAGAGAACACAACAATAAGGAGACAAGATCAGAAGAACTTGGTTATTCCTGAGCAATACAAAGAGGAAAAGAATTTCTGTGAATGGAAATACGGCTTCAGAAGTGAAATTTGAGATTAAGATTTCATTTGGATGAGTTCAGTTGCAAGGATAGCTGATGGATGTTTCTAAAATCGATTCTAATGTTTGAATTTAGAAATATTGTTTTTGTTTTGTTTTGTTTTTACCTGATGTCTAATTTAGAAGGAAAAGAAAGCTCGTAAGCTTGCCCTGGAGCGATAATCACAAAGCTATGTTAATAGATTTGCTAATGCCAAAGGTTTCCTTACTTTCAGAAAAGATAGATGCAAACCACAATATGTAGCCACTTGAAAAATTGTTTTGTGCTTTCCCTTTAGCAGGTGATGTCTATTTCAAAACACACTCAAAATATCTCCTTTCTCCAATAACTATGGCTGAATCTGCCTTGCTAATGTGGTAAGGGTTGAACACCGGCCCTGTTATAGGTGCTTACCTGAGTTATCTTGGTTATTATTCATAATAATCCAATGAGAAAGGTATTTATTATCTTTTTTTTTTTAGACGAAGCTAAAGCTTAAAGAGATAAGGTAACTTGCCCTCGTTCACTTGGGTAGTGAAGTGTTGGACTTAGTCTTCAAACTTAGGTCTGTGTTTTCCAAAGCCAGTGTTCCACCATCTGCCTTACCATAAGAATGAGATTCCATTTGCTTGTACTGGCTTATTCATTCCAAGGTCTGGATGCATACCAGTCTTTAAGCATCTAAAATTTATGGAATATGTTTTGAGACTCTGAATTTCAGTGAAGTGTCAGAAATTTGGAATTCTTTTTTTCCTCCTTTTTCAGCAAAGATTCAAGCTTTTCAAAGTAAAGATCAATCCAGAAATTAAGTCAGGTGTCTGCTTCTCATTTATTATTGCTAAATTCCTTAAAATGCAGTCAGATTTGCCTGATGAACATAAGTGCAAGTAAAGAAACGTGACTGTGTTCTTTCTGCAACTCAAAGAGGAATAGTCCCATGTAATTGGACTAGTGGTTGGTATTGTATTCTGACATAGAAAAAGGATTTGGAGTCTTTTGTAGTTGTGTACTTTCTACTCCTTTGTTTAGAGGTTTGAGAAATTCTGAGAGGTACAATAAGGTAATAACAAAGTTTAGGTTTGTGAAAAAGAAAATTAGGAAGCACTTAACACATAGTATCAAGTTTCCTTTTTTAAAAAACAAAAAAACCCCCACTACATTCCCCCATGATTTCTTTCCAGATAATAGTGTTTGTTCTTCAGTGAGCTAACATTTTAACTATTCACACCTCAAAAATAAATAGGGCTCCTTTTCTTTCCACCTTTCTCTCCTTCCAGTGTGTGGTGGGAGAAAATAATTTACAAATTTTATTTAATGTAATTTTTATATTTAAAAAGGTGTCTCACGGTTAAAACTGCAAGAGTGAGGCATAAAACACACTCATGAACAAATACCTTTTAAAAGGCCTCCTTTGAAATAGAATTTCTTGTTTGGTTGGGAGCTTACTTTTGAGTAGGATTATCAATATCTATAATACTACATGAGGGAGATAAATACTAAAAAAACAAGTCATGACAATACATATAGCTCTTAGGGTAGAGTGGATAGAGCAAACATTTCCCATAACAATGGCCGAGAAAAGCTTTATGTGAGAACAGACATTTGAGATGAGCCTTGAAACATGATGAGGATTTGACAGGTAGAGACAGATATTGGGATACCGAAAAGCTATTAGCTGAATTTGTGAAAGTTTATCATCCTTAGAAAGTTTTTCTTTGGTGGTGGTGGGCAGGGGGGAGGAGTAGTTTTGTTATGTTTTAGCCATCTTTGCTTTATTGTAAGTTCAATTTGGCCACAAAGGGTTATCTGTCCTGAAGAGGAAGCTTTTTAGTAAGAGAAGTAGGGTTACTTTCAATAACATTAAGTATAAAATAATTCTTGGGCAATCAAAAATTCAATTCCACAAATGCTGATGCAGGGCCTAATCTGTACAGGGCTCTGAACAGGGAAGTGAGAAGAGAAGGGTAAGTCCTCCGGGAGCCAGAGGATTACAGTTTGTTCTGAGAAAAGAAAGCCACCTTTTGTTGAGCAGCAAGGGTGCAAGACAAAGCAGTTAAGGTGCAAGGGAATGGTGTGGAGGGAGAGAAAGGCAGACTGGTTTTCCCAAGACCTGTGTTGGTAAGGGGAGAAAATTGGTTTAAGACAAAGTAGTAGCTGGAGGAGTTAGCTGGCTTTATTGGGAGCATTTTCCTAGAAGCATTCTATCATCTATCTATCTATCTATCTATCTATCTATCTATCTATCTATCTATCATCTATCTATCCATCCATCCATCCATCTATCAAGATAGGAGAGGAAGGGAGAGTGAAGATGGGGGAATGGAAAATGCAATGTCAGAGTATCTGGTCTTAGAGATTTTCTACATTCCCCTGAGGCTAATACAAGTCACTACCAAGACCAGAGAGCAGACCAGAGAAGTGATAACATATGTCGGAAGCTACAGCTATATAAGAGTAGTTTTCATCCCTTCCCTGTGGAATCATCATCAGAACATGTTAAGACTAGAAGAGGTATTAGACAACATCCATCTACTCCAGTCTCCTCCCCATAAATAGGGAAATGGAGGGCAGAGGTAAAGCCAAATAGCCAGCTTGCTGGAGTGGACTTGGGTCTCTGGCTATAGTCTGCTGCTATTTCCCCTGCACTGTTCAGCAAAAGCTGTCTCACTTCATATTTTTCAGTCATGATAGTTTTGCATTCTGCTTCATAACATATACATTTTTGTTCTAATATCAAAATATCCAGTAAAACTGACGTTCATAAAGATCGTGTGGTTGCACATAATTCTAACGTGTTGTTGCTGCTTTGGACCCCGGTTTGAGAAGCCTCGCTCTACACCAAGACACTCCTTCCTGTTCTGCAACTGGAGTTGTTACTCAGACTCTTGTGCTACCCATGAAGATAAAGAATTTTCTTCTTGGTGAAATTTCAGTTTTCATGAAGGCCTAAACCTTGCCTTTGATGAGAGAAGGAAAGCCTCCTGTTCTCTCTGTATGGCGTTTGTTCCCAAACATTCGCTCTTCCAGTCAACAAATGTTTATTGAGAAACTACCATGGGACAGGCACTGTGGAGTGGTGAACAAGACAGGGTCCCTGCTCTTGGGGAGTCTTCATCTTTGTCAAGAGAGAAATAATAAACTACAAGCAGACATCCCTGCCTTCTCATCTCATTCTGCATGAGCTCTGCATCATGAAAATTTTATGAATCCTTCTGTCTATGCAATTTAGTTGGAAAGCAAGAAATGATCATAAAATGAAACCCTCAAAAGTAACACATTGATCTGCATGTAATTTTGACTGCCAAGAGAATTAAAGCTTTGCCAAACTTTGAGATAAACTTTGAGAGGAGACAGTACGCTCCATTTCATCCCATGTTTGGAAAGATGAGACAACCATGGCCCAGCAACTTGTTCAAGGTCACCTGGCTTACCAGAACCAGGACTAGAACATGGGCAGAGTCTTCTCACTATATCTCCCCTTGGAATTCTACAGCCAACATTAGGTTTGGGGCACTTTAAGGACACAGCATTATCTGCGTCTCAGGCTCGCAGGTGAGGCTATGCTGATTCTGTAGGTGGGGGCTGGCGAAGAGTTTGCCGTTGCCCTGACTTCTTCAAGTAGCAGGAAGACTTCCTCCTTACGACTAGAATCTGAGCTGCTCCTCCTTTGAATCTTGAATCCCTGCATTTTCCTTTTAACACTGTGTTAGGTGTCAAACCCATCGCCAAGAGTAAACAGCTACAGTAGGTGAAGAGGGATTAAGATAACCCAGGCAAATCCTGAGGCCCACACTTTTCATGGCTGAACAGAAAAGTAGAAGGGAAAACACATTGCGTAATGCTGCGGGAGCTGCCTAATGCATTATCTATAGACTAGATGCTTATCTTTTCATCGAAGTGTGGACAATAAGTGTCTCCAAGCCCAGAGTACAGCCTGTGCCTAGACACTCAAAGGCTGGTTATTGTTGAGGATTATGTAAAATGGCTGTTGGGAGCTCAAAAAAAAAAAAAAAAAAGCAAAAAATCAAATCACAGAGTCCTGTTTCTTCCTGTTGTCAGGCTGAGATATGAGCCGGGGAAAGAAGGAAGGAAAGAAAGACTAACACCCTGCCAGGTAGCCCTTGAGAACACATATGAGCCAAACGGCTTGACCTTTTAATTCCCACAAACCCAGCTACTGTCAGGGAGCAGGGTCCTCACTGTGCTATGCAGGGCTGGACTGGGGAACTGGGATAAGGTTTTCGGATTCATGCTTAGCTACTTCGTGGCTGGAGAAGGAGGTCCTCCTCCCGTGTTCCTGTGTTAGTTAATGGCACGTTGTACACTCACTTGCCTATTGGTGACCACTTCTCCCTCCTCTCCCCGTCCTGCCCATTATCTGATCCTGCCAGTCTCCCTGCCAAACCTCTCCCAAGCCCATCTGCTTCTCTCCATGTCCAGGGCCACAACCAGTCCAAACCACCCTCATTGCTCATGCCCTATTTCTACAACAGCCTCCCAACTGGTCTCCCAGCATCCAATCCTGACTGCCTCTCAAATCCATTCGCCAGTCTGCAGGCAGAGTTCCTTTTTCAAAGCGCAGTCTGATCTGTTCAAAACCATCAGTGACTTTTCGCTGCTCTTAAGACAAAATCCAAACCCCTTAACGTGACTCACAGAGCCCCGCATCTGGCCAGTCCTCATCCTGCTGTCATTGTCCTTGTTGTGGGGATGCCAGCTACTCTGGTCTCCGCTCGTTTTCTCAAATGCCACATTCTTTACTGCTTCGGAACCTTCAGCATGCACTTCTCCCTGCCTGGGAGGCTTCTCTCACTATCTGTCTGGCTTCAGTAATTCCTTTATGTCCTTGAATTCCTGAGAAAGAATCTCTCTGACTGCCTTGCTAGGTCTGTTACATGCTTTCCTAGCACTCAATTTTTTCTTTCTGCATTTATGAGTTTATAATTAAATAATTGATTGGTATTTGCTTAATATATGTTTCATCTAAGAGAAACTCACTCACGGTGAGGGCACATACTATCGCTGTCTACAGCGACAAGGGCAACATGCTTGGCATATCGTAGCATGCAGATTTTGTTGAATGAACAGAAAGAGAGCTCTTCCAGTACGCCACCAGTGGTCTCTATAACTCAAGGAGTATAGAGACCACCTTCTCTCCTAGGCCCCCACAGGACCTAGTGTATCAGAAGTGCTGGATAAATTTTCCTCAACGGATTTTAGGTCATCCGGTTACTAATTTGGAAGTACAACTTCTAAAAGTTTCTCCCAGAGAGCTGCTTATATTTTAGGCAATCTAACTTAATAAGTGAAACTTCCTAGTGACTTTTTCATAATTCCTGGTTCAACCTGAATCTGTGGTTCTGGGTCTTAAAGTTGCCTCTGTTGCTAGTTTTGTTCTTTATTTGTGATTGCTTAGTTACTATGGACTGGGGGAGTCCAGCTGAGAAGGGGCACAGGCAGGACCTCACGAGGTAACTTAACCTCTGCACGATCCTTTTCCGCTCCGCTAGCTGCTCCAGACCTCTCTCCCCCCTTAAGCCTTGTAGGTCTTCCCTTGACTTTTCTACTTCCAGCAGAGACTACTTATTAAGAAAGTAGATTAAGGGGCGCCTGGGTGGCTCAGATGGTTAAGCGTCTGCCTTCGGCTCAGGTCATGATCTCAGGGTCCTGGGATCGAATCCCGCATCGGGCTTCCTGCTCCTTGGGAGCCTGCTTCTGCCTCTGCCTCTGCCTCTCTCTCTCTCTGTCTCTCATGAATAAATAAATAAAATCTTAAAAAAAAAAAAAGAAAGTATATTAAGGTGAAGCTCTGATTTCCACTTAGTTGTATTTTCACTTATATTCTTTCTTCCTCTTCATTTCTTCATCTTCTCCTCCCTCCTACTATCTCAGAACAAGTGGCATTTTATTCTTTTCCAAAATTTACCCTCCAGCCATACTCTTAATCCCAGCTCCTCCTGCCTGGGTTAAGACTTTGATCTCTTCATTGTGACTTCTTTTATCTTCAGTCTCTCTCTCTCTACTGGTCCCCCTTCATAGCCTACACACATGCTCAGTCCTCAAAAATCCCTCAAGTCTTTACTTTTATCCAAATTCCATCCTCCACCTCTCTCTTCCACCTCCATTTTTTTACAATCAAATTCCTCAAAAGAGTTGTCCCTCCCTTACCACTGCTACTTTCTTTACAGCCGCTCCTCTTGTACTCCTTTTGTTTATGCTTTATTATACTCACTCAATATTGTTTTTGACTTCTCTACTTTAATGGAAAGCAAAACAAAACAGGATGTCCATGATGACCTCCAAAAAGATAAATTCAATGAGTGGGTGTGTGTGTGTGGTTATCTATTGTAAACGCCATGTAAGGGATTGTATCGGGTACGCAATGGGGCAGACATCATTCCTGCTCTCCCGGAGCCCAGAGACAGAGGAGCAAATAAGCGCCTACAATATAAGAAAATAATTGCTTTATGGAAGTACCCATGAAGTATGATGAAATCATGGGGAGTCTACCTAGAAGAGGTGATATATGCTTCACTGAGAAGTCATACCTTCAACTGAGAGTTGCAGGAAGAAAAGGTGATTGATAAGGTTGGACATGCTAAGTGCTCTGAGAGAGTAGAGTACAAATGCAATGACAGAGGAAAGCAAGAGAACTTGCAAAAAGGTGGAGACAAAAGGGGCAGTTAGAGAATTCTTGAGCAAGGTGATACTTGATCAGGAATCCTGACACATGGATGGCATGTGGACATTTTGGAAGTCAGATGGCTAAAAAGCTTGAAGGATTCCATCTCTAAAAGACTGAAATATGGAAGGCAAGAAGAGCACTGATCTCCCAGTACGAAGGCCCCACTGGTTTTAAGGAATCAGGGTGGATGGTAACAGCACCCGAACAAATGGTGTTTCCAGGGGATTATCAATTAGGTTGTTGTCTACCTTTAATCACATGTGGTAAGTGTTTTTACTGAACAGGGAGCGCGCACCAAAGGTTAGAGGGGAGGTCTAAGTGTTAGCTCTTCCCTTGCAGACTCTCTCCATCTGCTCCACGCGATTTAATCTGCCCTAAATGAGGGAGGAACAATGTAACTGAACACGTCTTTTCCCCCCTCTCTCGTTTCTATGTATTTTACGCATAAAATGAACCATTTTATAAACCCTTTCCCTGCTCCATTTCTTAAGCTCTCCCTCTCCTCTCCCCTCTGGGTCTGTTGGCAGACAGAAAGGGAACAATATTCCATTTGTGAGTGAAAAGAGGACACCGATAGAATGGTTTAGAAATGGAAACAATGCCCCAAATAAAGGACTTGTTCTTGGCTTCTCCCTTTCTGCACCCCACAGAGTCGTTTTTGAACTATGTCAGGACACTTCCCTTCATCCACTGACCCAGGGAGCCAGGAATGGTTTCTGTTGAGTGGTTTTTAAGTTTTGGCCAATGTCACTATCAATTAGAACATCACAAATGAAAAAGCAGGATTGCCCTAAGATAAAAATACAGAAAGCTAATGTAAGAACGAAACTGAAAGAAGAGAAAAACTATTCGGATTTTTGCTTTCTGGCCCCAGGACGAAGAGTGTGGAGTGTTGGGGAGGGTTGCTGTTTTTATTAGCCATATTGTGACCACACTAGGATCAGTAGTGAAAACATTACCGAGTGTTGAGTGAGGGCTAATCCCCGTGGGGAATACACAGAGGACAAGGGCCTGCCTTGGGCTGGCAGCCACAGATAAACAAGACAAAACAATAAACAGTGGAGGTGAACAAGGCCAGAGGAGGAAGAATTTAATAACCTAGGGCTCTTTTGCCCAGAGAATGGCCCCCTTCACAGGCACCTGCCAAGTCCTTTTCAGTAAACCACAAGAACTAGTGGCAACGAAGGCCAAAAGAGGTTCTTTATGCATTAAAGCCTCGTCCAGATCACACAGTTTCCTGGCTTCACAGAAAACATTTTGTTGTGTGTCATGCAAGATGCTGTTTGAATGAACTAGGCTTCACAAATACTTTATAAATGTAATTTAATTTCTTTAATAATCTGAATGGGGCAATACCTTTTGTCCTCAGCATGGGTGCAAACTCTGTGAGGTCAGCAACTGTCGCTTGGCCTTGTGGGTGAACGTATGTTTAGATGAGGTATGATTTAACAGATATCAACATACAGAGATCTTCAGTGATCAATCCTTTGAGTTTTGACAGTTGCATGCACTCATGTGACCACCACTCAAAACAAGATCTAGAGCATTTCCATTATTCCAGAAGTTCCCCTGCCCCTTTCCAGCCTTTCCCTATGCCCCCATTCCCAACAAAACCACCGCTTTCTGACTTTTGCCACTATAGATCAGTGTTGCCTGTTCTTGGATTTCATATAAATGGAATCAGATGGCATGCAGCCTTTGTATCTGGCTTCTTTCCCTTCACAGGATGTTTTTGAGATTCATCCACACTGTGTGTGTATCAGCAGTTTGTTCTTTTGTGAGTGGTATTCCACTATATGAATATATCACAGTTTATCCATTGTCCTGCCGATGGACGTTTGGGTTGATATGCCCATGATGAATAAAGCTCTTTTTTTGCGGATATATGTTTTCATTTCTCTTGGGTAAATACCTAAGAGTGAAATTGTTAGTACATAAGGTAGATGTAACTTTAAAGTCATAAACTTCTAAACAGCTCTTCAAAGTGGCTGTAACATTTTGATTCCCACCAGCAATGCATGAGAGTTTCCAGTATTCTACATCCTCAACCGCATGAATTGTTAGCCTGTTTTGTTTTGGCCTTTACTGGGTGTGAAATTTGCATTTCCCTGGTGACTACTGACATGCACTTTTACTTGTGCTTATTGGACAGTCATATTTCTTATTTTGTGAAGTGTCTGTTCAAGTCTTTTACCCCTTTTCAAAGTAGATTGCTAATTTATAGGAGCTCATTATATATTCTAGATATGTCTTTCATCAGATATATGTATACAGTTACTTTTGCTATTCTGTGGCTTGTGTGTTAATTTTCCTAATGGTGCAGAAAATTTCAATTTCAATGTAGCCTGATTTATCATTTTTTATAGTCAATGCTTTTTATATGCAGTCTAAGAAATTTTTGCCTACCTCGGAGTTGTAAAGATAGCCCATGTTTTCTTCTAGATGCTTTATGGTTCTAGGTCTTATGGTTAGGTCTATTAAATTAATTTTTGTTTATGGAATAAAACAGATATTATTATTTTCCCTATGGATATTCAGCTATTCCAGCAACACTTGTTAAAAAGACTTTCCCCATTGGATTGACTTGGCACCTTAATTTGGAAATCAATTGTCCATATATATGTGGATCTATTTCAGGACTCTCTATTCAGGTGCCTTGATCTCTCTACCTATGCCTATGTTATTACCTGTATGTTTGTTTCTAAATTCAGAATTGCATTGCCTACACGCCAAACCCAAGCATATGATTATCAGTAGTATTTTACAGTTGTCTAGGGCTTGAGACTTTTCAAGGCCTTCAGTATACTTGCAATAATATATTAGTAGCAGTAATAGTTATTAAATGCCTATTTATGTGCTAGCATTGCTATCTGCTCCTTCTATACATTTTTTTTTCATTTAATCCTTACGAACCCTTTTACATAGGTATTATCTCTATTTTACTGATGAAGAAACTGAGGCATGGAGTAAACTGCTCTAACTTACCTAAGATCACATAGCCAGTAAATCTTAGAGCTGGATTTCAAACCAATGTTTCCATCTGTACATTGGTAGAACCTTTGAATTAATGAGTAAAAACTATTTGGGCATGAAATCTAATTGCTTACTATGTAGCAAAGAATGAACAGAGCAGCAAATGGGAATTGGTGAAAAAGCAGGAACTGTCCGCATTTCTCACGAATCTCACTGACGATGGAGAGTTGGAATAGTTTCTTAGGGGTGTCCTTGCTCAGCCTGGTTCAGGCCCTCTTTCCACTGCCCCACCCTACCAGTCTGTGTTTAGCGTGCCCAATAAAATGAGTAAATGCTCTGAGCTCCCCCTTGCTTTCTTGGGTTTACAAATGACTCTAGTAAAGTGGAAGGTGGGGGGTCTTAATTGTCTCTGCTTAGAGCCACCGACTCTCGAATTTTAAAAAAACGAAATACAAATAGAGCACCAAAGACACTTTCAAGAGAAGCCTTCTGTAGGTATGGAGTGTATTGTAATGAAGAGTTTACCTCCTTGTGTTCTTTGTGAGTTTGGTTGCCTAGAGAAAGAGTGGCCGCCTTGGGGTTCATTGCTGGGAACAAACAGCAGCTAGGGTGGGATGGTGGGATTGCTCACACCTCTTAATCAGTTCCAGCAGCCAAGAAGGGCAGGGGTCAAGTGCACAGGAAGAAAAAAACCAACCTGGTCAAACTAGTTTGACTTTTTAAAGGAACCTGAATCATATGTTTCTTTTCACTTTGAAAATCATTTCTGGACTGTCATTTAAATGCCACCTTAGAGTGAGGAAAGTCTTCTGAGCTACCAGACTTTAAAAAAAAAAAAAAAGAAAAAGACCAGATACTGTTTTAGAATTTTTTTAGCAACAATCACAACAGTTGGATTTTCATTCATTCATTCATCCATTTATAATTCAACAGGATTTAATGAATAGTTTTGTGCTAAATGCTGTCCAGTAAGTAGTTATAATCTCTGTATTATTGTCCAAGTTATTTTCTTCTCTTCTTAGGGAAATAACATTATCACCCTGAATGGAATTCAGTTGGGGGATGGAGGAAGGACAGATTGGTCAGGATGTTTTAACTGTAAAATATATCTAGAAAGCATAATATAATTCTTATGGTTCTATTTCAATGTTGAGCTACCTTAGAATAGTATCCCATAGATTTTGATGATATATTTGCTTTTATAACTCATCAACATTTTTTCATTAAATAGATTGTTACAGTACCTTTTGACTACGTCTGAGTACATTATAATAATTTACTTCTCATGATATGGTGAATAGTTGGGGTACTGCAAGGCCAATATTTATAGACACTTCATTTTTTTTTAGTTTAAATATTAACAGTATTCCCGGGGCAACCGGGTGGCTCAGTCGGTTGAGCGTCTGACTCTTGATTTCAGCTCAGGTCATGATCTCAGGGTCGTGGCATCGAGCCCCACCTTGGGCTCCCTGCTCAGTGGGGAGTCTGCTTCTCTCCTTCTCCCTCTGCCCCCCTCCCCCTGCTTGCACGCATGTGCTCTCTCTCTATAAAATAAATAAATATTTTTAAAAATATTAACAATATTCTCAATTTTACAAGCTGGTCAACTGTGTGTGTATATATATATATATATATATGACTATAAGCCTGACTGGTAAACATCCCTGACTTTTTCTTGGCGGGGTGGGGGGTGGGGGGTGGGCAGGAGCAGTCTTAAAAAACTTTTGCCAAGTTTTCTCCTACGTTTCATCAAATAACAGGATGCCAGGTCTGTGGGTCAACACTGCTGGTTTGTGGAACTGGCTCTACTCTTTCATATCAGCTCACAGTCATTTTCAAAAATACTTTTAGGTTTCTAGTTAAAGTACGGCTACCATGCCAGGACCCTGAATTGTGGCAGATACCAGAGGCCGGGACCAAGGGACTGCCAAGGCTAGGCTGGGAATGGAATAAGGGAGAGCCAGACCCAGGAGCTGGCAAGACATGGGAGTGCTTAGAAACTAGCAGTTACAGATGGAGCCTGGGGAACAGGGAAGAGTCGGTGAACACAGTTAGAGGGGCCCCAGCCTGCGCCAGTGGTCTGGAGAACAGTCCGAGAACTGGCTTGCCAGGAGCCGATGTCTTCCTCTGCCAGAAAGCGTTTCCTGTGCTTCTCCCTGGGTCTGAGGCTATTCCCAGGTGCACAGCCGGGCGGGGGGTGGCCTGCCCGTGAACCCCTGGCAAAGGGACATGTATGAACCTGCCCGGGGCCACCAGGGCAGGCGTCGGGTGGACAGCAGCTTAAGTCCTTTTACTCCTGGTTCTGGCTCCTTTCAATATGCCACGCTGCTGCATCTGACCTGGAAAGTAGTTCTGATACAATGGTGCCCCTCATCTTCGTCCAACTCTAAGTAGATTAGTTAGTTACAAGGCAGGAAGTTGAATAGCTTCAGGCTTTAATCTCCTGGTTTTTCTGGGGCTGTTTGATGTTAGCCCTTCCTTCAGACCAGGCTTTGAAAAGGGCTTATTCTTCTTCTGTGACAGAGAAGTGACCAAGACACAACCGTATTTTAAGTTCCAAGGGCTCTCACATCTGTTTGCTTCGCGCATTCTCTATATAAATACGCAGGATGGTTTTTAAAGGACGTGTCTCTCTTTATTCTCTCTCTCTTTAATGTATTTTTGTTTCTTACTCCTGTTCCCTCTGAGCTCATTTTTATTCCATTAGGATGTAAGTGGGCTGATACTTCAAGTGTGCATACTCAGCCCGAGGGGTGAATATAGGATGAAGAACACAGGCAGAGCCTGACAGTCACATTAATTGTTTACTTATTTACTACTTAACACCCAGTATCAGTCTGCTTACTATTCTCAGTAGCAACTGGCGTGATACCCTCTAGCCTCATTGTAAGACCTGACTGCCTCAGCCTAACTTGGGCAAATCCAGTCGCAACTGTAGAATCTTAAAAAAAAAAAAAAAAAAGTGCAAATTTAATGCTTTGAAGAGTATCCAACTAGAGTAATAAAATACTGTTTAGGACAAGTTCTTAGGGGATCTATTTTACTAAAAGGAGAACAATCTTCATAATCAGCATATCAATGGTACTTAAATGGCACATCAAAGAAGTTCATAGCATTGAGAATCTCATGCTTTTACTTGTCTTACAAATTCTCTGATCAGTTTTATATCATTCATTTGCTTAGTAAATTCTTTTTTCATCCATAACGCAAAAGTAAAATTCATTTCTGTTTCTATCCACATCACACATAACTAGATTATAAACGTAATTGTGTCTTTAGTTCCCATAGGTATGCTATACCCATCAACAATCAAGGTTTTCTTTACTAACATGATCTGTTTTTTTTTTTTTTTTCCTAACATGATGTTTTTTGTGGACGGTCATACTCTTCCTAAATAATCAATTGAATCTTTGTAT
This sequence comes from Mirounga leonina, assembly GCF_011800145.1. Lineage (NCBI taxonomy): Eukaryota > Metazoa > Chordata > Mammalia > Carnivora > Phocidae > Mirounga > Mirounga leonina. Next base: position 29,303,978 of record NW_023270415.1, on the reverse strand, counting down.
CGTCCAACAAAGACAAATGCAGTTTTAGGACTTTAGCTTGGCTGAGTAGAAGTAGTAGAATGTTTTGCTCATGGGCTTCTAAGTTTCAATTTGATACTAATTTTAAAAGAGATGATGGGTATATGGTTCTGGGCTTAATAGCCTCTATCTTGCAACATTTCCCTTAGATTGTCAGAGAGCTCCAATCTTTTTACGATGGGGGACCCAAAGGAATTTCAGCCTGTCTGTCTGGGGCTCAAATCTGAATAAGGCATTTTAGAAGGAGAAGAAAGAAAAGTCGTACAAGGATGCAGATTCGGAAGAGGAGAAGTGACGTGTGAGTTGGGGGCATCACGCCTGCGTCAGTGTGTTTTAGGGGAAACCTGACAGTCCCACCGCAAAAGCATGCTTCCCCAAAGCCTCCAATTAAGTCTCAAAGCACAATCAATTTCCCTCTTATCCAGAGAGAATATTGTGTCTTTCTAAGAAGGCGGCATATGGGAGCTACTGGGAAGGCCGTCCAGTCCAATTAAAAGGCAGATAGATCAGAGAGCACAGGACTCCTGAAGCTGTCTGATCTTTTGCCTATGATTTGTCTCAAGTGCCATTGACAGCCCCAACTTGCAATTACAATGCAGAGGCCGGTATAGCTGGAGACAGGTCCAACAGGGAGGGAGGGCTTGACCATTTACATGCAGTTAATTATTAAGGGCTGTCAGATGTCAGAATGGGAATTGGTAATATCGTAGTTAAACGCCCACCACATGTCTAATTTGAGCTGTGCCCACTACCTTCAGCACCAGTTCAAATTAAGTCCACATTAATGTCTGATGGCTCACAGCTGTGTAGCACACAACTCTGTGCCCTGGGGGGGGGGGGGGGGGGGGCAAGGGGGGGTTTGCATATCAGTTAGTGCCAGATAACCATTATGAAAGACATGCATTTCTCTTTGTGGGAAAAGGCATCATATAAGCTAGAGCCACAGTTCTTCTTATTATCTTTTAAAACCATCATCATGCCAAAGAAAATCTTGATCTAAGTTAGCTTCTTGGTGCACTTAATCCAGTTTTAAAAAGGCAGATCCAGGTGAAACAATATGCATGTTGTCCGTGGGTCCCAAATAGGCCCTAAAGACATCAGAATATGGCCAAATGAGAATTGAAGTAAAGCCTGTCTCTATAATCATTCTCTATTAAACTTGATGAGAGTTTGTATATTGGGCTGCCAAAATACTTTTTTTTTTAGGATTACGATTTTGAATATAGCACTCCAAGTCAGCCCCTGGAGCGCTGGCCTTGGTGCCCACCTGCCTACCATTTGGTTAAGGGAGTTCTCCGGGGGTCTTCCACTGTGCCAGTGATCTCGCAGCAGGCTTTTACCCATCCAGACAGGCAGAGAGCAGGTGTCACTCGGCTTGGAGGGGCACGCTCTGGTGTCCAGGGACTTCGGAAGCTTTGAGAGTGATGGCTGATTTCCAGCAATCCAGAGGGCTGTGCAGGGAACCCCTCATGCAGAAATATTTTGGGGTCTTGGGCGTACATATGGTTTTGGGATATGTGGTAAGCGGTAAGCAGAAGGAAATGGAAATTGGTGGTTGTGGTAGGGAGCCAGGTGGGCATATTGGCATTCTTGCCCGTGGCCATTCCATGGGCTGGCTTGCAAGAAACACCTCGCTTGGAGTGAAGCTAGTGTTAGGCACTCTTTCTTAAGTTCTGAGAAGAACCAAAACATGAATCCTTTATTTATAAAACAGATGGCATAGACTCTTTAATCAGAAATCATACAGTCCCACCAGTTATAAGCAAATCGGCATGAGGTCATTCCGTAGAAACAAAGCAAAGCTTTAAAAAAAAAAAATTCATGCTTGCTCTTGGCACCAGAGGTGTTTCATTTTACTGAAAGAAAAAAAAAAAAAAAAGATACTGTGAAAGAGAGACAGATGAAGGAAAAACAGGACTTTGATAAGATGTAAACATTTTTAACACTGACCGGAGAAGCATTTAGGAAACACAAGTGGATGTGAATGTGTCACCCGCTTGGGTTTCTTGCTAACCAGATAGCAGGAGCGGTGGAATGGAGACCTCGCTTGGGGCCAAGAGACTATCAGACTGTTTCCATCAGCGTGCCTAAAAAAAGCCTACGTGGGGAGGCGGCCTCCAGCCGGGAGCAGGGGGCCAAGTGCAGGCCACAGCCTGGTCACTCTGGTTAATGTTCTCTTTCTGTCCTCCAAGTGGGCGATTGGGAAGCCCAAACATAATGATCTGTTAAGGACAGAGATCACAGCTTCTGAGGTTTCCAGAGGCTGCTGCTGACATCATTTTGACAAGAGCCCCAGCTCAGGGGTCACTTGAGTTGGAGCTGTGGGCTTTGTGTCCTGAGAAAATTTCAGAACCAGGGACCGTGGGGCATAATGCAGAGTGTGAGGTTGCTTGCTTTCATCAGGTTTTTTGTGTCTGAGCTGGACTGGTGCTTCTCTGTCCATCACTTATTGAAAGCAAAGTTATTTTGTGCCGGAGCCCAGAGACTCGGCCATGAATGTGCAAACTGCAGTGCTCTCTAACTGATAACCAGGCGTGATGCCTCTACAGTAATCATTCGGCCACTGGGGGCTCGTCTGAAATCCACCATGTGCGGGATGACTAACACTCGGATGACGGTACCTCTGTTGGCAAGGTCTTTTTTCTTTTCCGTCTATTCCTCTGATTTCCTGTTTTCAGAAACACTGAATAGCCCTGCCTTTCTGCTTTGATAGCAATTTCTCTGCCTTTGGAAACCATAAGTTTGATGAGTTTTTCTATATTCAATATCACATTTCTTAAAAGGCCTGGTAGTAAACGCGGTGGAAAGATTAAGAAATTACATTTGTGTTACAACGTCTACCAGGTCTTAGGAAAAGGGTCTCATGCCTGGGAAAGTGTAACTATTCTTCCAAAAATGAGACAAGCCCATAACTTTTACTAAGTGAGAAGGTAGTCTGCAGGAGCCTCGGAACGTTCCGGTCAGGCTGGCTCTGGTCCTATGCCCAGTGGAAACCAGGTCCCCAGTCCTGGAGAATGAAGTCCAAGGACTTGCTGATGGGGTTGCATTCCTGGTGGGTAGAGATGGAGAGATGGTGTCACACTCCACCCAGGCCTTACCATTCCCCTCTTTAGTGAGTTATTTTTTTACCTCTCTAGCATCTCAGTAACTTGGTTGGCAAAATAGGGGCAATAGGGACACCCTCCTAAGTTCGTTATGAGAAACCATCAGCAGGGTACGTGTAACGCGCTAGCCCAGTATGCCCAGTACCAGACAGGCAGCAAGAACTCAGCCCATGTGCCCTTCTTCCCTGTCTTTTCTCCAGGACTTCATGTCACAGATCTCTTAATGGCAATATCTTTCATTTCAGTTATTACATATAGTTTCCAAACAGTTTCATTGCAGATGATTTTTGATACGGCACTTCCTAATTTTTTAGCACTTACTGCCCAGGACATTAATTGATTTTTTTTTGTATAACAATCTGTTTCACATCTGTCTTCTTAGAATATGCTAGCTCTTCAAAGACAGGGGCCATGCCTGCCTTGTTCACTTCAGTATCCTTGGTGCCCCCCATCACCTGGCACAGAGGACACACTCAACATTTCTTGTATAAATAAGTTAATCCTTATGAAAACCCAGACTCACATGTGATGGGGGAGAGGGAGTCGCCTTGGAGAGATAGGTAGTTGGTGGGCATATAACTGTCCTTGTCTACTGTCCCAGGTCTTCCGATTGCTGCTCTCATACCTAATTACCATATTGCTTTCCCTGGCAGTTTTCCTGACATGGCCTTGCCCAGTACTTAGGTACGTGGAGTAAATCCCCATTGGATGAAAGAGATAGGAAGGATGAATAATGAAATGTCCATTAAACTAGACGCCTTATACTTTTTACTTAGAAAACCTTGGGATGAATTAACCATCAGCCTTAAATGTCAGCCTACTCGAGGCTTCAACCCTGCTAAATTCTCTCCCACATCAGGTTTGGAGTACATGACATTTCCTTTATCTTTTTGATCGTCTACCACCACACGCTCCCTTCTGTGCCTGTCTACATCCTGGTTATTCAGATCTCGGCCTGGAGGTCACTTTCCATGCCACACAAATGTAGGTTAGGTCCTCCTTCAGGTGAGATCTTGTATTTCACCATACCTTCCTTACTTTCTAAGAGCTTTCTAAGAGCAAGAAATGTGTCTGTCTCATATGTCCAGAACCCAGCACAGTGCCTAGCATTAAAAAAAGGTGCTCAAGGGGCGCCTGGGTGGCTCAGTCGGTTAAGCGTTGACTCTTGATATTGGCTCAGGTCATGATCTCAGGGTCTTAAGGTAGAGTCCTGCATCAGGCTCTGTGCTGGGCATGGAACCTGCTTAAGATTCTCACTCCCTCCCTCTCCCTCTGCCCCTGCCCCCACCTCCCACTCATGTGCACGTGCACATGCTCGCACGCACTCTCTCTAAGAAAAAAAAAGGTGCTCAAAACATGTTTGTTGACTGGAAGTAGAAACTAGAAAGGGAAAGTGCTATATAAACCCCTCTCCCCCATTAGTAACCACTTTTATTATCGGCAAGGCAGATCCAGTCACCAACTTAAAGACAATATACCTGTGTGGGTCACTTACTATAGAGATACATGAATATTAGAGAAAATATTTTAAAATAATTTAAGGCAGTAGGCTTTTGAGTCCATGTACTGACCTTCCCCACCGTGGACTGGCTTTCTGAAAGTGAGATGAATGAAGCCGGCTTGCCCTTCTTGAATCCCTTCTTGCACCTACCTTGGTTGTTTGGATTTCGCTTCACTCCGTCATTTTGGCTACATTTATACAAGGCGGTAAGCCCCAGCCTCTGCGATTTCTTTGTCTTTCTCTGGTCTGCAGCACACAATACCAGCACTGGGTCTTAGAAAGGATATTTAGGAACCTTTCGAGGTATGAGAACTTTCACAGGTTCTGGGATCTAAGCAACCAGGAACAATTCCCCCTGTTTTCAACTAAGATAAACAGGAAAAAAAAAAAAAAAAGGATCAGAGGGAGGAGAAGAAAACCCTGGTCTCTGATAAATAACCTTTCCATATGAAGTGCACATCAGTCTGACATAAGTAATTAGCTGTCAGGTGCAGGGCTTTGCTGTCAGAGGCCAATTTTCAGATTAGTGTTAATTGCAGGGGGGCCTGATAACCTTGGCTCCCCCCCCCTCACCCCTTCAGTGGGCTCCCTTCCCCAGCTTGCTGCCAGTTTGACTGGAGCGCGGAGTAATGGAGCCGGCAGGGTGGAATCAATTACTGGCCAGTGAAGATTTTCCCACAGGTCTGGGCTTGGGAAAGGAGGGCTCTTCCTGCTGCCTAGACAGCTGGCCTGGCTGTCCACCGGGAAGGGAGCCTGCAGAAGCCGAGGGAGGGGCCGTGCTCGGTGACCCACTGCGGACAGGCCGTACATCGTTGACAGGATTTGGCAGGGGTGCCCTTGCTGCTGCTTCTTGTCCTCTCTCCCCGTTTTCTGCCTGTACTGACTCCTGGTTTTTCCCTACATCCTGTTGTCCAAATGAAAGCACAGACAGACAAAATCCAAATCCGATTTGTTTATGGGTCTCAATTCGAGAGGAAAAAGAGACATGAAGATGGCATGGCACTATTATAGCCTAAGAGTGACACTTGGACCCACGTGCTCCTTGCCTGATTTTTTTTTTAATTTGAAATTTTTATTTATTAGGGGTGTGCTCTGTATGATTTTGGTTCAGTTGTGATCACCACGTATAATTCATGATGGCACCTGGATTTTATTGTCACTTCCAAAGTTTCACCACATTTCAGGCTTTAGTCAACAGACACATTTTGAAAATCCATTCCCCACCTCCGCCCCTGAGGTTTTCTGCTCGGCAATAATAATAAAGTCTACATAAAGATGTTTTGCTCTCAATTACCTACTATGGTTTATGCCTTTGTCTGAAATTTTGAGCAAGAATAACCATTTGAATGATGGCAAACTATGCCTTATCTTTTTCCTTCTACTTAATGGTTTTTTATTGTGCAGGTCAATCAACCAAATAATCCAACACTGTTTTATCAGTACTATCGACTTTTTGAAAGCAAAGAATTCATATTAGATAATGTGCCAAAAATCCACTTGCCAATGATGTAAACATTTCAAAGAAGTTTTGGTGTTTGAAAGATGCGTTTAACAATTCAACTTTCCATAAGAAGGCATTAAAACAAGACAAGTGCCCTGGAAGAGGGATGTAGAATCTAGTGCCAAATTATACAAAATCAAAATATTTACACATGAAGATATTTTCTTAATAACCTTCTATTTAATTTTCCTTTCGTTGTTTTTCTTCTCCTTTAACGAAACTAACGTTCAGGCTTAATTCTTTCTGTGTGTGTGTGTGTTGTATGTAAAACTTATGCGGATTTTAGAGGGAGTTTAGCTGTATAATTAAAATAGTCTTGTGGGTGCCTGGGTGGCTCAGTTGGTTAAGCGACTGCCTTCGGCTCAGGTCATGATCCTGGAGTCCCGGGATCGAGTCCCGCATTGGGCTCCCTGCTCAGCAGGGAGTCTGCTTCTCCCTCTCCCGCTCCCCCCTCTTGTGCTCTCTCTCTCTCTCTCTCAAATAAATAAATAAATAAATAAAATCTTAAAAAAAAAAAAGTCTTGGGACGCCTGGGTGGCTCAGTCAGTTAAGCGTCTGCCTTCAGCTCAGGTCATGATCCCTGGGTCCTGGGATCGAGTCCGGCATTGGGCTCCTTGCTTGGCGGGGAGGCTGCTTCTCCCTCTGCCTGTGCTTTCTCTCTCTCTCTCTGACAAATAAATAAAATCTTAAAAAAAAATAGTCTTTGGTGACTATGACTCAGTTTAAAATTTAAAAAGACATGGATATTACAGTTCAAACAGGTCCATACCCACTGCGTGACAAGTTTCAGATACTAGGCCTCAAAGGTCTCTTGGAAACATAACATTTGGGATGAGAAATACAAATCTGAGATCCACCTGGCCATACTTCCTGTAATCACAGAAGTGTGATCATGGGAGGACTCTCCTTTCTCCCCTCCTCTTTGCCCTAGAGGAAGGCTAGAGGCAGGGGCATAGGAGGTAGAGACAGGAATCACAAATCCTCTCTCCTATTCTCTACTTGGGGCTGGGGGGCAGCATGTAATTTCTTTCAAACCACACCTGTGACAATGTTAAAGGATTCTAAATTCCAACAATGACTGGTTTGCGACCAAAGTCCTGTTGTGAGTGTCGTGCTCATCCTCTATGGAATCTTGAATCCCTGGTCACTGAAATTTAAAATAATGTCAATACTCACTTTTTAAGGCCACTACCAAATTATTCTGCCTATATTTCTAGCATGGAGCAGTCTTGTATTAATTAGGGCATAGTAGTTCTCTGATGCGATTCACTAATCTAATTTCTGCTTCTAGAGCATTCACCAAGTTTGTCTTATGATTTTGTTGGCTGGAAAATATTACTGTCTTTATTTTGAAGAATGGAGATAAAAGGCTGGGCTAAGGGGCTGCTCCGCTGTGCTGTCGTGGTGTCCTGACCCATCTACAAGAGCATTTAGCACATTTTCAGTTCTTTTTCCTCTATGCCTCTGGTCTGTAAGGTCCTCAAGACCAGGGATTTCCTATTTTATTTTTATTTTCAAAATCTAGTACATAGAAGGCAACCAGGAAATGTTTGGCAAATTTTAAAAAACAGAGGGAGGGAAGAATGGAGAGTGAAGACAAAATGACATTGAAAGGCAGAACCCCTGCTCAACAATTATGGCATGTTGCAATGCGTAGACCAAGTCATCACGAAGATTGAGTTTATTAATGGTCTTTGTACTCCTAGCATTGCCATTAGACATAGAATTTAAGCTTAGCTCAGAGAGATCCATCACAGATGCAGTGATTTAAAAAAAAAAACAATAAAGATGGGGCAGCTGGGTGGCTCAGTTGGTTGAGCTTCCGACTCTTGATTTCAGCTCAGGTCATGATCTCATGGGTCACAGGATCAAGCCCTGTGTCAGGCTCCATGCTGAGCAGGGAGTCCACTTGAGATTCTCTTCCTCTGCTCCTCCCCCTGGCTGCACGCTCTCTCTCTTTTTCTAAAAATAAATAAATAAATCTTTAAGAAGACAACAATAACAACAAAACAATAAAGTTAACCATCAATTATATGATTAATTACGATTTGTTTCTATGACTTTGCAGCACTTCTCCTATGAATGTAATGGATAAAAACTGTTCCATGACCCTGAGACTCAAGAAATGTCACATTTATTTTTATAAATACATTAAATGACGTTTAGCCCTCAACAATCTAGTTGGACATACCTCCACTTTCAGTTATTATTTCAGGGTTCTCAATTCCTCTCTCCTGAGATCATACAAGTTTCTTAGAGCTTATACAAGCCAGGGAAGAAATAGGGAAGAGCCTCCAATCTGTAGCTTAACATGTTTGCTGAAGAAAAGTTCATTACTGAAGCCCCTTCATCTTCTCAAAGGAAGGTGACTCCTCTAGTATGGGGCCAACTAAGAGTCTCAGATATTAACCACAGCCCCCAAAGCCAGGGAGCTCAGTGTTAGGTTCCCAGACATTCATTCACTCTGTCAGAGGTGCTGCCCCTCCTGGGGGCACCTTTTGAGGTGGGCCCAGGGTCCATCGAACTATCCATTGGACAACTTGCCCTCTAAATTTTGAATGATGGTGTGATATTGGGGGACATTTCCCTTCCCCCCATTCCTGGGATGGGGATCAAGAGCTATATTACCTCCAGGGCTCTTCTTTCAATAAGGAAGAAGGAGAAATTAACTTTCATTCACACATTTAAGAAAAAATCCTTTGACATGCCAAGTACTTCAAACTTTGATTCAGATGATATGGTCTTGTACAGAGAGAAGTTAAGTGAAGGAAAGAGCTGATCTCCAGAAATACTGAGTAATTTTGATAACTTGGAAGCATTTTGAAGCAGAAACTGTTTCCAATGGAGATTTATATGAGTCATTTACAGTGTGGCCATTCAGTGCTGTCAACTCATCTACCTACAAGGGAAATATTTTTACAAATATTAAATTGATGCATCTCGATTTCCCTCTCTGCATTTCCCACTATCTGATAGCTTCCCAACCCTTTAGAAACCAAGCCAGGAAGGTAGATTAAGGTGAATCCTCAACCACACACTTTACAACCAAGAGGAAAGGAGGATTGTTCTAGGTTCTTCTATTAGGTTATCCAGAGAAACAAAAATGATCTGTTAT
>NW_023270415.1:29288317-29294729 GCF_011800145.1 Mirounga leonina | reverse complement strand
TATCTATCTATCTATCTATCTATCTATCTATCTATCTATCTATCTATCATCTATCTATCTATCTATCATAAGGAATCGACACACACAATTATAGAGGCTTTAAGCCCCAGAATCTGCAAGGTGAGTCAGCAAGTGGGAGACCCAGGAGAGACAGTGGTTTAGTTCTAGTCCAAATCTGAAGGACTGAGAACCAGGAGAGCAGATGGTGTAGTCCCAGTTTGAAAGCCAGCAGGCTCAAGACCCAGGAAGAGTCAATGTTACAGTTCAAGTTCAAGCAGAAATAAACCTGGGGTTCCAACCCAAAAGCTGTAAGGCAGGAAGAATTCACTCTTACTTGGGAGAATTGGCCTTTTGTTTTATGCAGGCCTTCAGTGGATTAGATGAGGCCACCCACTTTAGGAAGAACAATTTGCTTTACCCAATCTACTGGTTAAATGTTAATCTCATCCAAAAACACCCTCCCCAAAACATTCAGAATAATGTTTGATCAACTATCTGGGCACCCTCGTAGTCCAGTCAAGTGCAGTTCTTGGCACCCATATGCATCTTCTCAAACCATACTTAGTCTTCAAGTAAAGACAATACCATCATAATTCTGCCTAACATGACACAACTATCCTACATACAACTGAAAATGTACTAACTTATTCCTCAAAAGAGGAGGTAAAGTCCTTGAGTGATGTTTATTCTTCTCCTTAATATCCCATAACTTAAGTACTATGACATAAAGTTAACGATACTTAAATACTATCATATAAAGTTAATACATCTTATGTTACATGATAGGGGATAAAAGAGAGAGAAAAAACCCCAAAGATATTATTCATATCAACACAAGAAGGAAATACCCATGCAAATTATAGTCCTCAATTTTGTAACTGGCCACAAAGCTGTAGCTGGTATTTATAACTATCTTCTTCTATTACCCATTCTATATTCTCTTTGCCTTCAGTAAGCACCTCAGTTGATCATAGTTCTTTACATGGTAGAATGACTCAAACCTTTATTCCTAAAGGCTCTAGGCCATTAGTAGTCCTGTGTGGATTGGATTATTATAGTTTCCATTGACTTTAATCACAGGGCATGATAATATTAAGAGATTTCCCAGGAGATCTCTTGTATTCTAGACACATACTCTTCTTTTCCTCCAGTGTGGAATAGTGCTCCAATTTCCCCTTGGTGGTCAGGATCAATCACCCCAGCAGTGCAAAGTGGTGGACAGCAGTCTTCACTTCCAGTTCAATAAAATCATTGCTCTGTTTCCTGGTGAAAGCATTCTTCTCTTAGAACTAAAACCCTTAGGCCAGCAGAGCATAAGATTGTGGGAACAGGTAGCAAACATTTTGCTGGTGGGTCACTAGGGTAATAGTAAGTGATACAACTGCCATTTCCACCCCTTTGTTCTTGGACCCATGAACCCTGGCAATGGGACAGAACAGTATATTGGATGCTAATTCTGAGCATACCCTGCTGGGGAACCTTGCCCCAGGCCTGAAAGTTATTACCACCTAACAGGTGCTATAACTGAGACTTCAGAAGGCCGGTCCATTGTTCTGTCGGGTTAGATGCCTCAGGATGGTGGGGAACATGATAAGAACAATGAATTCCATGAGCTTGGGCCATTGCCTCAATTCATTTCCTATGAAGTGGGTTCCTTGATCAGAAGTGATACTGCGTGGAATACCATGATGGTGGATAAAGCATTTTGTAAGTCTACAGATGGTAGTTTTGGCAGAAGCATTGTGTGCAGGGAAGACAAATCCATATCCGGAATGTCTATTCCAGTAAGAACAAAATATTACCCTTCCATGGTGGAGGCGGTCCAGTATAATCAACCTGCCACCAGCTAGCTGGCTGATCACCCCAGGGAATGGTGTCATATCGAGGACTCGGTGTTGGTCTCTGCTGCTAGCAAATTGGGCAGTCAGCAGTAGCTACAGCCAGACCAGCCTTGATGAGTAGAAGTCCATGCAGCTGAGCCGTTGTATAACTTCCATCCCTGTCACCACGGCCACTTTGTTCATGAGCCCATTGGGCAATGACAGGAAGGTTGGGGAAAGAGGCTAACTGATGTACACAGAATGTGTCATCCTGTCCACTTTATTATTGAAATTCTCCTCTACTGAGGTCACCATTAATGAAAATTCACATGGGACACAGACATCTTCATGTTTTTGTTGTTTTTTTGTCCAGAGAGGTCTGTCCACATACTTCTTCCTCAAATTTCCTTGTCACAAATTTCCCACTCATGCTCCTTCCAAGTCCCTGACCATCCCCCAGCCAAAGCATTGGCCACAGCCCACCGATCAGTATGTAACATCTGGTCATTTCTCCTTCCAAGCAAAGTGAACACCCGGGTCCACTGCTTGAAGTTCTCTGCCCACTGGGAGAATTTACTTTCACCACTGTCCTTCAAGGATGTCCCAGAAAAGGGCTGTAGCGCTTTAGCCATCCACTTTTGGGTGGTGCCTGCATATTATGCAGAACCATCTGTAAATTGGGCCGAGTCTTTTCTTCTGTCACTTCCCTGTGAACTGAATCCCCTATGAAACCACAGGTATAGGCTAGGAGAGAGAAGATAGTGTAACAGGAGTGGGGACTTAGGTATTTGAGCCACTTCTTCATGTAACTTACTTGTGCTTTGCGGGCCTGCTCAGGCCCTATATATATATATATATGTATATACCACTTCCATTTGATGATCAAGTGCTGCTGTGCGTGCCCAACTTTATGGCTTAATGGGTCAGATAACACCCAGTTCATGATGAGCAGCTCAGGTTGCCTGGTAACCTTGCAGCCCATGGGTAAGTGTTCAGTCTCTATGTAGGCCCAGGAGCAGGCCAAGATCTGTTTCTCAAAAGAAGACTAATTATCTGTAGATGATGGCGGGGCTTTGCTGCAAAATTCTAAGGGCCTGCACTGAATTTCCTATGGGGGCCAGCCAAAGGCCCTACACAGCATCCCTATCTGCCACGGCCACTTGGTTCGGCTGGATCATATGGCCCATGTAGCAGAGCAGCTGGTGCGGCAGTGGGACCTTTTAGAGCCTCCCTTGTTCTGGGCCCCACTCAAAACTAGCACCCTTTTGGGTCACCCAGTAAGTGGGCTGGAGTAACACAACCAAATGAGGGAGATGGCCTGCTAGGTGATTGTAAGATGGGCTCGATACAACAACTTAGCCTTCATTTTAGAAGGGATATCTTGACGTGCCCCACAGCACTGGACCCTGAGGCATTTCACTGAAGTAGAAGGCATCTGAACTTTTGTCTAATTTAATTCCCACCCTTTGACATGCAAATGTCTCTCCAAGAAGTCTAGAGTAGTTGCTACTGCTTGCTCACTAGGTCCAATCAGCATAATTTCATCAATGTAATGAACCAGTGTGGTATCCTGTGGAAAGGCAAGGCAATCAAGATTCCTGTGAACTAAATTATGGCATGGGGCTGGAGAGTTGACATACCCCTGAGGTAGGACAATGAAGGTGTATTGCTGGCCTCACCAGCTGAAAGGAAACTGCTTCTGGTGGGCCTTACGGACAGGTATGGAGAAAAAGACATTTGCCAGCTCCATGGCTGCATACTAGAAAGTTTTTTAATGTGTTAATTTGCTCAAGTAGCTAAACCACATCCATTATAGCAGCTGCAATTGGAGTCATCACCTGGTTAAGCTTATGATAATCGATTGTTACTGTCCATGATCCATCTGTCTTCTGCATAGGTCAGTGGGTGAGTTGAATGGGGATGTGGTGGGAGTCACTGCCTCTTTGTCTTTTAGATCCTTGCTGGTGGCACTAAGCTCTACAATCCTTCCAGGAGTGTGGTGTAGCTTTTGGTTTACTGTTTTCTTAGGTAGAGGCAGTTCTGATGGCTTCTGCTTGGCATTTCCCACAGTCCCCTTCACAGGTCAGGGGGCCAGTGTGAGGATTCTGCTAGCTGCCAAGGAGGTCTATCCCAATTATATATTCCAGAACTCAGGAAATGACCCAGGATGGCTTTGGGGACCCACTGGGTCCACTGTGAGACAGACTCCATTGATCATCTGACCTCTCTAAGCTTTTATTCTGACCAATAGACCACAGCAACATTTTGGGTCTCCTGGAACTCTGTAAAATTCAGAGCCAGCGTTCAGTAGTTTCTGGAAGTTCTGATTATTTCCTTTCCCTCAATGCACAGTAACCCTGGTAAAAGGCCATAGATCCCTTTGGAGAAGGCTGGGAGAAACATTAATGGTATACATTTTTAGCAGTAGATTGGGGTCCTTTTTTAAGGGGCCCTGACCTCGCCTTCATTCAGGGGACCTTGCATCTATATACTTGCTTCAAGTCTGGGGATTGATTGAGGGGCTGTGACTCTGTTTTTTTGATTCAGGTTAGACTTTTGTTTACTTGACCTAGAACTTTTCTGCTTTTCCAGATCAAGTAAGATTTAGTAGGCTTCTGTGTGAGTCAGGGTTCTCCAGAGAAAGAGAACTGATAGGGCAGCATGGTTAGAATGTGCAGTACACCCTGGAGCTGCCCTTGGCTTGCACAGGACATGGATGTCGAGAGTCAGTGAGGCTACACCGGGCCTGCTCTGAGAGGGTGAGGTGGCCTTGCAGCAAAGACTGGGTGGGGCTAGCGGCTGCACGGCTCGAAGAGCAGATGGAGGATGGGGCAGAAACTCAGAGGGGTCTATCACCAGTGAAAGCCAAGGGGAGGCCAAGTCAGCAGGGAGGGGGCCCCACACTCTGACTGAGCTGACAAAGAATAGACTGCAAGTTTATCAGCTGCAGGATGTTAGCAACAGACACCAGCTGAATGCTCAGGAACCACTCAAGCCAAAGATTCCCCGGCGGAGTTCAGAAGAGCTACTCTGCAGCTGGTCCAGAGAACAGCAGGCCAGTCCTAAGACCCAGTCAGCCTGCCTCTATGAGGTCATTGGGCCACTCGGAACACCTAGCTGCCCTTCTGGAGAGGAGCGAGGGAGGAGAAATAGAAAGGGAGAGACTGAGCATCTCCTGAAGACCTGTTTGAGTGCATGGCTTGGGATTAAAAGTTTAAAACAGAGATTTACTTACTGTCTTTCACTTCTTGGCTGATAGATCAGGCCAAATTAAATCAAATACAGAGCAAAAAATGAACTAATTTTCTCTGCATAACTGAGTTGAGTGTGAGTACATCTGTGGTCCCTCTACGCCTGTGATCGTTTTCTCTCAATCCCTTCCATCCTCTAAGCTGTGATCAGGCACAGATACTGTGTTTGGAGAATGCAGAATCACTGCTGTGGGGATGAGGCCTCTGTTTCCTCATTTGTAAAATGACAGCGGGGGTTGAGATGTTCTCTAATGTTTTTGCCAAGCCCCCCGAATTCCATAACTAAATAAGAAAAGGAAAACATGCTCATGGTACCCTATGGACTATGCTAGCACTTTTCCAATCTTTCCACCACAGTCTTCTAGTGGCAGAGAAGAGAGAGTTTACACCTCCCAGGGTGGTGGTGGGTATGGCTTAAAGCATCCCACTGCAGGTGGGAAAGTTCCGTATGGTCCTGGGCTTTATCTTTAAAAAATGCCCATAAATTTCATAATATGTTTCAGAATATATCTATGTTTGTTTTAATAGAAAAACAATGCTTTAACTTACTTAGTTGACTAAAACTGATGGACTGGAAGAGATTCCACGTTTCTTTTATGGCTTGAAGTACTCCCTGCAATGCGGCTCCTACCCTGAGAGGCCCAGGATGGGCTTTACTTAGGCTGGCATACTTTCCAGTATAGAAGTTCAAATCCTAGACTTAGTAACCAGAAAGAAAATCCCACTTGCCTGCCCAATGAGGGCTTCAGCTTCGTCACATGAAATCTGAGTATCCTAATCAAAACCACAGAGATAGCACCTCACACCCATCAGCATGGCCACTATCCAAAAAAACACACAAAAAATCCCAGAAAATAGGGGTGCCTGGGCAGCTCAGTCCGTTCAGCATCCGACTCTTAATCTCAGCTCAGGTCTTGATCTCAGGGTTGTGAGTTCACGCCCTGAGTTGAGTGCCATGCTGGGTGTGGAACCTGCTTAAAAAAAAAAAGAACAAGAAATAACAAGTGTTGATGAGGATGTGGAAAAGTTGGAATCCTCGTGCACTATTAGTGAGAGTATAAGATGTTGCAGCCACTATGGAAAATAGTGTGGAGGTTCCACAAAAAAAATTAAAAATAGAACTACCATTAGATCCAGCAATCCCATTTCTGGGTATATATCCAGAAGAACTCAAAGCAGGATCTCAAAGAGATATTTACACACCTATGTTCATCACGGCATTATTCACAATAGCCAAGAGGTAGAAATAACCCAAATGCCCATTGACATATGATTGGATAAAGAATATGTAGTGTATATATATATATATATATATATATATATATATATATATATATATAT
>NW_023270415.1:29235079-29288307 GCF_011800145.1 Mirounga leonina | reverse complement strand
ATATATATATATATATATATATATATATATATATATATATATATATAACAATGGAATGTTATATAGCCTTAAAAAAGATGGCCATCCTGTCATATGCTACAACATGGTTGGACCTGGAGGACATTATGCTAAGCGAAATAAGTCAGTCACAAAAGGGCAAATACTAAATGATTCCAATTACATGAGGTATCTAAAATAGTCAAAATCATAGAAACAGAAGGAAGAAAGGCAGTTACCAAGGGCTATTTGAGGGGTGGGGGAGGATTAGTGTTTAGTGGGTTTCGGTGTCATAAATGATGAAATATTCTGGAAACCTGTTGCACTACAATGTGAATACACTTAACACTACTGAACTGTATACTTAAAAATAGTTAAGAGAGTAAATTTAAGTTATGTGTTTTTTACCACAGGGGGAAAAAAAGTGTCTTTCTTTAAGTGGTAGGATTACCTTTGAAAAAGAACAAGCATGAGCAGAAATCCTGGCCCGCCAAATGACAAGGTGGACTTTTCTCATGCCCAAACCTGCTTTTCTTCCCAGCAATCCGCCGCTCCCCCCCCCATCCTCATGAAGCCAGAGGACATGGTCTTCATCCCTTTGAATACTGTTAGCTCTCCAAAGGTTAGAAAGTATGTGTGCGTTGGCAAGGGAGGCAGGGTTAATGACTTGTGGAAATTTGCTGCCAATTTTGCTCTTGCATTTCACATTTTCCAATTCCTTATTTTTGTTGATCAAATTCCCATCACTTTGAAAGATACTGAGGATGAATAAGAATGTATATAATTTTTCAGAATGAGTTTAGGTAGTGTCAGTGCCTTTACTAAGGACGTTAGGGAATAAATGGGTGTACACGTGTGCACGTGTGTGCATGCACGCGCACACACACACACACACCCCCTGACCCTCACATGCACTCTCATATGCCCTTACACCGCCCCAGTTGCACCCCACAGCAAACACGATGAATTCACATCCTGGGGGGGGGGTTGTGTACCACCAACAAACTCCCACCGGAGGAAACAATTTCAATTCAATCAGAGGCCTCCTGCGGTTGGAGTTTACAAGGAGTGCTGCCAAATCCCACTCTCTTGGCGGACAAACTGTGCAGACTTCAAGCCTGTTGGGAGGGTGAGGCGAGTTTCTTACTTTCAAAAGAGGGTCGATCCAAGATGTTTGTATTATTTCAACACTGTTTTTCCTATGGAGCCGGGGGTTGGTGGGGTGGGGGTGGGAAGTTCTTTCCTTGTTCCTGATATTTTCCAGAGATCAAAATTAAAACACAATGCGCTAAGAGTAATCAGCAAGGCTTCAGAAGAATTGCATGTACTTTTGATTTCTCTAACAACCCACACAACACGTCTTTAACCTTTAATTATGTGCAGAGGTACACAATGGAGCAGGGGGGTTTAGACCTCCTCACAGAGATCAGCTTCCTAATCCTCCCGCCTTTTTAGCAGATATTTTGTCGGCTCCTCCACACCAGTAAATGTTTTTCCTTCAGCCATTTGCCTCTGGTTCTCTACCAGACACGGTCCTGGGGAGTTAACCAAAGTCATTGCGTACTCTTTGAGAAGTTCTATGGGAGATTCACAACGTGGACCCACACACACTTATGAGACATTTAATTAATCATGCATCCTTTTACTTAACTCAAGCAGCAAGTATTAGGCTCCGCTCTGGCCCGGGAACCGAGCCTCGGGCGAGGCACAGCGGATTACACCAGCAAATGGCACCAGCAGGGAGCTTCCAGGCTGGAGGGGGCGGAAGTACGAGTGCGAAGGGCCAATGCCCAGCGGCAGGGGCTGGCTGTGCCTGTTAGGCTTTCTTCGGTAGCCAGGAGCAGAGTGCCCCTCCAGTGTCTCACGTCAGGACCATAGGAATCCCACGGAGCAGGACCAGCTTTCCCTGCCAGCCTCTGGGAAGTGGGGACACTGTGTAAATGTGGGGAAGAGGGCAGGATCCCCAGGAGCTTGCATAACCTCTCCACGCAGCTACAGCTGTTGGGGTGACTCAGTTCCTGGGTGCTTCTCCCATGTCTGCTCCATAATCTCACTCCCCTTGTGTATCTTTTCTCTACCTCATGGCTCCTACTCATCAAGGCCTCTTACCAATGACTTCCCAACTGCCTCAGGAGATCTAAATACTATCTTCTCTCTTGTCTTTCAGCTTCTTCTCCTCATACCAAGTACCCAATCCGATGTTTCAATTGAGAGGATGCCATAGTCTAGTAAGGGTTATTTTATTTCTATCACCTTATCAATCTCTACCCACGTATAGACCACCTATAGATTGAATCTCCTTGGTCTGAGGCTTCTGTGGTCTTGTTCACTGTGGCCAACGGGCAGGGCATCTGGCATGTCAAGCTTTGTGTGAGAGGCACCCAGGGAAACTCCCTCTAGGGGGCTCCTGGGCAGACAATCAGAGGGGACTATTGTCAAGGCAATCACTGTGGACAAGGGATAAACACACAGGGGTCTGAGAACACAGAGGAGGACAACCAACTGAGCCAGCAGGCTCCAAAAAGACTTTACAGAGGAGGTTACCTTTAAGCAGAGCTTGAGGGAGGAGAGAAAGGTTCTCCAGAGGAGGCTCCTGGGGTGATGAGGACAGAGGTAGAATAACAGGATCCCAGACAGAGGAAACTTTAGTGTGAAGGTCACCAAGAGGTGTGTGTGTGTGTGTGTGTGTGTGTGTGTGTGTGTGGTGTGGTGTTATTATAGTTGTTGGATTGTTTTGATTCAGTTTTAACTCAAGCTGAGAATCTCTTGTGAAATTAGTAACCTTGATTTATTATGGTACTGATACCTTTGGATTTATTCCTACCTATTATTCTGTAATTTCCATTTTAAGTCAATTTGGACATTTTCAGATATAATGGGGGGAGAATCTGACTATACTTGTCTTTGTCCTTATCCTCATTTTGATATGTGCCATCTTTTACTAGAAAACACCCTGGAACAAAACAAAGATTATGACAAGCCGTGATATAACCGGGGGAAATGCTGGGGTTAGTGTCCCTGGGTATGTATGGCAGTAAGAAATTAACTTGTAGGAGTGCCTGGCTGGCTCAGTCAGTTAAGCGGTGGCTCAGTCGTTAAGCGTCTGCCTTTGGCTCAGGTCATGATCCCAGGGTCCAGGGATGGAGCCCTGCATTATCCCTGATTTGAGCCCTGCACTCAGCAGGGAGTCTGCTTGTCCCTCTGCCCCTTCCCCTGCTTGAGCTCTCTCTCTCTCAAATAAATAAAATCTGAAAAAGAAATTACCTTGTAGTGTAGAAGTGAAAGACTTGGATGTTTGGTTTTGAAAATACAAACATTAAGCTTTTATTTTTATCAAAGTTATACATATGCATAGTTGAAAAGTCACCTAGATCTGCAAGGTTTGTTAAGTGAAACACCAGTCCTTCACCCTGCCCCCTCCTGTGCCTTCCGGAAAGGCAATCACTGTCCTCTTCCAGCCTCTACTTTCTGTGCTTGTCCCCATGTCTCCAAGTAATGTGACAGCAGAGCTACACCTTGATTCTCCCTTCAGTTTGAGGTATTATATGTGAACTTCCTATTACAGAAGATGAGAATTTAGTTCTCTTCTCTCCTCTCTACCCCATCCCACCCAGAAACATGTCCTATTCCCCTGGGGCCCACCTCTTGAAATGGATATATTGCAGTACAATGACCCTGTATACCGTTCGTAGTGGGAGCATTTAAGATGAACTGTGATTACTTTTCTATAGCATTTCCTGTTTTCCCGGGTTGACAAATAGTTCATTTTTCTCCTTTGCTTCGTTTTTAATTTGGGGGGAATGGCTTTAGGAATTCAACCCCAGAATCTCCATCATTTGTCTAGTTGCCTCCTAAAAATGTTCATTCACATTAGGTACTCTACTGAGTTTAGCTTCTCAAAGAAGTTTCTCCTGGACCTGATCTGTTCCCATCTGGACAGTGCCCTCTGTGTTTGGTACACAGTGATCACCTAGATCTCCTTCCTTCCAGAATCTTCATTGCCTCTCTACATTGGGGCTCCTATTTCCTGACTGCTGTTTCTTCCTCTTCCTCATGTCTGCTCTCTTGCTTTGCTACAGCACATTTTCTAGTAGCTTCCAGAGAAAGGATGAGTGGGAGGTAAATTTTAGTGTTATATTAGTCAGCTCGGGCTGCCCCAAGAAAATACCACAGCCTGGCAGGCTTAAACAATAAAAATTTGTTTCTTACAGTTTTGGAGGCTACAAGTCTCATATCAAGGTGCCAGTCAATTCTGTTCCCACTGAGAGCTCTCTTCCTGGTGTGTAGATAGCTGCCTTCTTGCTGTGTCCTCATATGCCTTTCCTCCATGGGTGTGCAGAGTGCAAAGGAACTCTCTGGTGTCTCTTCTCATAAGGACACTAATCCTATCAGATAAGTGCCCCATGCTTTGACCTCATTTTGCCTTAATTAATTCCTTAGCGATCCCCTCTTCAAATATAGCTACTTTGGGAGTTAGGGCTTCAGCATATAAATTTAAGTGTGGGAGGTATGACGGGTATATTTTTAAAAATCTGTATTCTATGTTCACATTTGGTTGTTATTTGACGAGGTGGGAAGTAATTTAGAAGCCATCATTGTTGGAGGTTGCTCACGTGGTTGCTGTTGAGATGTCTGAAGTCATTCTGATTTGTGATCATTAGTACATGAACTATTCTTTCTCTTTTCTCTCTCTCACTCTCTTTCCCATTTGTAATATCGTTGTCCTCAGGCTAAATTTAAGTATGATATGCCTGTATGTGGGTTTCTTTTCATTCATTGTGCTGGACCCTTAGCAGACCTTTTCTATCTAGAAACACAGGTAAATTTTTTTTTTAATTCTTTTTTTTTTTTTTTTTTTTTTAAGATTTTAGTTATTTATTTGAGAGAGCACAAGCAGGGGGAGTGGCAGGCAGAGGGAGAGGGAGAAGCAGACTCCCTGCTGAGCAGGAAGCCTGATGAGGGGCTCCATCTGAGGACCCTGGGATCATGCATGACCTGAGCTGAAGGCAGCCACTTAACTGACTGAGCCACCCAGCTGCCCCTCTTTGATAGTTTTCTATTTTCTATTTTTGGTGTTCTATTCTAGAACTTTTGTTTTTCACATTATACCTCCTGAGTTGATCTTCTAATTGTCTACTCTTTTTTCCCCTATTTTCCATTTCTTGATATTTTTGTGCTACTGTCTGGGAGATTTACACACTTTATCTCTTAAACTTTCTGTGGGGTTTTTCATTTTGCATTAAACATTTTTTTAAAGCACATTTTTTAAAGTTTCTTTTTTATCATTCCATTCCTGTTTCACAAATGTGATATCTTATTTTTTAATTCTTAGATTTGTTTCATTGAAATATAGTTGACATACAATATTATATTAGTTTCAGGTGTACAACATTCTGATTTGACATTTATATACATTATGAAATGATCACCATGATAAGTCTAGTTATCATCTGTCACCAAAGTTATTAAAATATTATTGCTTATATTCCATATGCTGTACTTTACATCCCATGACTTACTTGTTTTTCAGAAGATTTTAATGATAATTTTTAAAGGTTGTTTCTAGTTTGTTTCCCTCTTTCCTTTTTTTCTTTTCCCCCTTCCCATATGTTCATCTGTTTTCTTTCTTACATTCCACATATGATAGAGAACAAACTGAGGGTTGATGGAGGGAGGCGGGTGGGGGATGGGCTAGATGGGCGATGGATCTTAAGGAGGGCACTTGTGATGAGCGCTGGGTGTTGTATGGAAGTGATGAGTCACTGAATTCCACTCCTGCAACCAATATTGCACTGGATGTTAAGTAACAAAATTTAAATACACAAGTAAAAGTTGTTTCTGAAATTTTTCTTTTCTATAATCTTGAATTGCTTTATTATTATTATGAAATTATTTAACTATAGTCCTGAATTGCTTTAAGTAATTGTTTTTCTGTTTGCAGACTCTCTGAAAGGATCTAGCCCTGGCTCCCCTTCCCTGCTTCCTTTTAGGGTTTGCAGACCACACTTTTAAACAGCTGACCTCATCACTGGTGATTTTAAGGAGGGAAATTTTAGTAGAATGAAGGGGCAGAAGGCAGCAAGAGGGCAGGGGGATGAGGACGAAATGGGAAGATGAAGAAGTGAAGGAAAGCAAGGCAGGTCTTTTAGGACACTTGTCTACAGCTGACAGAAATTGGCAACTAACATTATATAATTTCTAATTACAAATTATAACTGTTTATGAGCAAATAGCTCCATTTAGAACAGAGTATGGAGAAGAAGATACAGTTTGATATCTGCATGAAATCCAGCTATGAGTTCATCTTGCCTGCGCTAACTCTACCTTCATCTCAGACACAGAGTAAACAACCTTCCTGTGCCTTACGGCCATTCAGATATGCTGTGAGCATTCTTGGCTCACTCTGAGTACTTTCCTTTTCTTTTTCATAAAGGAGCCTCTGTGTTTGGCTATAAGATCTATGTCATGAAAAATTAGAAAGGAAAACTGCTCTGTGCTTGCTCTTTACATGCGATCTCACTTAGTCCTTATACAACTCTATGGGGTAAGTCTTATTAAGTTTTTTTTGTTTTGTTTTGTTTTGTTTAAGACAAGGGAACTGAAACTCAGAGAGGTCAAATTAATTAAGATCATACAGCTTGGTGCCATAACCAAGTGTGAAGCAGATCTGTCAGTCACGGGCACTTAATGCTCCTCCAGCACATCTTCCTCCACACAGCTGGAAGGGATAAACTAGGACCGTCCCTATATATTTATGTCCCTAATCCTTTTACCTCTCAGTTTTCCCCAGTCTCTTCTGAACTCTTCTGCTTTGAAACTTGATTTTATCTAGAAACTAAAGTTAAGTTGCTTAACCATAACCTTTAACTGTGTCAGGTAGGTTTTTAATATAGTGTTTTTCAAGCTGAAGGTCATAACCCTTTGGAGGGTCGTGACATAAATACAAAGGGTTGAAAATACATTTCAAAAAGGATAAAATAGGGGCACCTGGGTGGCTCAGTTGGTTAAGTGACTGCCTTCGGCTCAGCTCATGATCCTGGAGTCCCGGGATTGAGTCCCGCATCAGGCTCCCTGCTCAACAGGGAGTCTGCTTCTCCCTCTGACCCTCCCGCATCTCATGCTCTCTCTCTCTCTCTCAAATAAATGAATAAAATCTTTAAAAAAAACAAAAAAGGATAAAGTAGGAAATATTCCTACTCCTATAAATGTTTATATGCATATTCATTGCATGTAGAAAGGGATAAGCACTGTTATATGTGTATTTGTATAGTGGGTCATGAGGTAGAATGTTCTTCCTATTCTGGGTCATGGTCAGAAAAGGATTCCTGATTTATTACATGTTGTCTTTCATAAATAGTCTGAGCCATTTTTTAGCATATAATATTTTAAAACATATTTTAAACAAAATACACAATTTGCGTGGATGAAAAAACATCATGACCCACCCCCTGCTACCCTATATAGTCTTTTTTGTTGCCCATTCTGTCCATAAACATTGTATATTTTAGCCATACCAAATTAACTTTACCAAACAACTTTATTCACTTATATCATATATCTAATAGAATGCACTCATTCTAAGTGCATAGCTTGATGTGTTTTTTATACACTTTTTTAACCACTCTCATAAATCAATACATACAGCACTTCCATCATCCTAAAAAGTTCCCTTTTTCCCCCTACCCCTCAATCCCAGCCCCCGAAACCACTGAACTGCTTTCTATAACAATGAGGTAGTCTTGCTCTTTCTAACATTTCCCATATATAACATACATAATCTTTGTGTCTGATTTTGTTCACTTAGCATAATGCCTTCGAGACAATGTTCTTTTTTTAAAAAAAGATTTATTTATTTATTATTTTAGAGAGAAAGAGACAGAGAGCGTGGTGGGGGAGGAATAGGGGGCAGGGAGGGAGAGAATCTCAAGCAGACTGCATGCCCAGCAGGGAGCCCGATGTGGGGCTCAATCTCAGGATGCTGAGATCATGACCTGAGCCGAAATCAAAAGTCTGACGCTTAACCGACTGAGACACCCAGGTACCCTGAGATTACAGGGTTCTTATATATATCTGTAGGCCATTCTTTTCATCCATGAGTAGTATTCTGTTGTATGAATATAGCACAACTTTTTAATTTCTCCATCAGAAGGTCAGTGTTTGGTTTGTCTCCAGTTTTTGGTTATTATTAATGAACTGCTATGAACATTTGGGTAATTGTGTGATCATTTGCTGGAGGGGTGGTTAAATACCTCAGAGTGTAATTGCTACAGTGTATGATACATTCACATTTAACTATATAAGAAATTGGCACCGTGTTTTTCAAAGTGGTTATACTATCACAATGCCTGAGTGTTCTAGCTGCTCCATATCCTTGGTTGTGTCAAACTTTTAAATTTTAGCTATTCTAATAGCTGTATAGTGGTATCTCATTGTGGTTTTAATTTGCATTTCTCTGATTACTAAGAATGTTGTGCATCTTTTCATGTACTTATTGGCCATTTGTTTATTTCCTTTTGTGAAGTGTCTGTTCAAATCTTTTGCCCATTTTTTGTCTAGGGTATTTTACCTTTTTGTCACTGAGTTGAGTTTTTATATTCTGAATAGAAATTCTTTGTTAGATACATGTATTGCAAATATTTCCTTATGGCCTTTCGTTGTCAATTCATTTTCTTGATGGCACATTTTGAAGAAAAAAAGTTTTGAACTTTAATGAAGACAATTGTGTGAATTTTTATGGTTAGTGTCTTTTGTATCCTCAGAAATTTTTTTTTTTTTAAAGATTTTATTTATTTATTTGACAGAGAGAGACACAGCGAAAGAGGGAATACAAGCAGGGGGAATGGGAGAGGGAGAAGCAGGCTTCCCGCGGAGCAGGGAGCCCGATGCGGGGCTTGATCCCAGGACCCTGAGATCATGACCTGAGCCAAAGGCAGACGCTTAACGACTGAGCCACCCAGGCACCCCAGAAATCTTTTTTTTTTTTAAGTTGAGGTATAGTTGACACATAATGTTACCTTAGTTTCAGGTGTACAACACAGTGATTGGACAACTCTACAGTATGCTATGCTCACCACAAGCTTAGCTACCCCCTGTCACCATATGAACACTATTAAAATACCATTGACTATATTCCCAAAGCTGTACCTTTATCTCTGTATGTATCCTCAGAAATCTTGCCTATCCCAAGATCATGAAGGTTTTCTTGTATGCTTTTTTTTCTTTGACATTTTATAATTTTAGATACTACATTTAGGTCTCTGATCCATTTCAAGTTAATTTTTATATTTGACAAGGGTTATGAATTGAGGTACTTCCCCTCCCCCCATACGGATATGTTCCAGAAAAATTCAATGCAAAGACTGTCTCTATCTCCATTGAATTACTTGTGCACCTTTGTCAAAAATCAATTGACCATATATATGTGGATCTATTTCTGGACTTTCTTTTCTATTCCAGGGATCTATATGTCTCTCCTTACACTATCCCGATTATTGTAGATTTAGAGTACCATATATCATACCATACTATCCCGATTATTGTAGATTTAGAGTAAGATTTCAAATCAGGTAGTATAAATTCCTAATTTTGTTTTTCTTTTTAAAATTTGTTTTGAACATTCTAGGATCTTTCCATTTCTATATAAATTTTACAACCTATTTGTCAATTTCTACTAAAAACTTGCTAGGATTCTAGTTAGGATAATTGACTACAAGTCAATTAAGGGAAAATTGATATTTTATCCATATCGATTATTCAGTTCATGATCAGGGTATATCTCTTGATTAATTTAGTACTCTCTCTTAGAAATGTTTTCTAGTTTTCTGAATACAAATATTGTACAATACAAATATTGTACTCACAGTGTACTAGATTTATTCCTAAATATCTCACTTTTTCTTTATACTATTTTAGATAGTAACTTTAAAATTTTTCACTTCCTATTTGCAAAATAGACTTTATATTCTAGGGAAGTTTTAAGTTCACAGCAAAATTGAGGGGAAAGTATGGAGATTTCCCATACATCTCATACCCCTACATTTGCACAGCTTCCCTCATCATCAAAATCCAGTACCAGAGTGATAGTGTTGTTACAACAATAAACCTACACCATCATTACATCATTATCACCTCCCCCCCCAGTCCATAGTTTACCTTATGGTTCACTCTTGGTGCTATACATTCTATAGGTTTTGACAAGTGTACAATGATATATATTCACCATTATTATATCATACAGAATAGCTAAAAATCCTTTGACCTTTGCTTATTTATTCCTACCTCGTTCCTTAACCCCTGGCAACCACGGATCTTTTTACTGTCTCCATAGTTTTACCTTTTCCAAAAGGTCATATAGTGGAATCGTATCAGCCATGTAGCCTTTTCTTTGCTTGGACTGATTTCCAAATGTCTTTTCTTTGCTTGGATATATGAAGTTAAGTTTCCTCCATATCTCTTCATGGCTTGATAGTTCATTTCTTTTTAGTGCTGGATAATATTCCATTGTTTGAATGTACCACAGTTTATCTACCTATTCATCTACTGAAGAACCTCTAAGTTGCTTCCATGTTTTCACAATTATCAATAAGGCTGCTATAAATATCCATGTGCAGGTTTTTGTGTAGAGGTAAGTTTTCAACTTATTTAGGTAATACCAAGGTGCATAATTGCTGGATCTTATGAGTATATTTAGTTCTGTAAGAAACAGCCCAGTTGTCTTCCGAAGTGGCTGTACCATTCCACATTCTACCAGCAGTGAATGAGAGTTCCAGTTGCTCCTCATTCTCATGAGCATTTGGCATTATTGGTGTTTTGGATTTTGGCCATTTTAATAGGTATGTAGTGGTAACTCATTGTTGTTTTATTTTGCAATTCCCTAATGACATAGGATGTTGAATATCTTTTTATATGCTTATTTGTCATCTATAGATCTTCTTTGGTGAGGTGTCCAGGTTTTTGCCCATTTAAAAAATCTCATTGTTCATTTTCTTATTATTGAGTTTTAAGTATTCTTTACTCTTTTTGATAACAGTCTTTTATCATATATGTGCTCTGTAAATATTTTCTCCTAGTTTCTCATTCTCTTTAGAATGTTTTTTTCATAGCAAAAGTTTTAAATTTTGATTAAGTCCAGCTTATCAGTTTTTCCTCAATGGATCATGCAATTGTTATGTTTTTTTTTCTGCTAGTAAATAAAAATACAATTGATTGAATAATGACTTTGTATCTTGTTATACTCATTTTTTAGTTCTTTCAAAATTTATTTTATTAGTAATTTTTAAATAAACTCTGGGTTCTATACAAACACAATCATGTTATATAAAAATAAAGACAGTTTTAATTCTTCCTTTACAACTTGTATGCCTTTAATTTTTTTTTTTCTTACCTTGTTGCATTGGCTAAAACCTATATTACAATATTGAAGTGGAAGTGGTGAAAGCAGCTATCTTTGCATTGTTCTGAATCTTAGAAGAAAGGCATTCAGTCTTTCACTATAAAATATGATATTAGCTCTAGATTTTTGGTAGCCACTTCTATCAGGCTAAGGAAGTTCCCTTCTCTTCTAGTTTTTTTTTGCGATTTTCTTTTTTATCATGAATGGGTATTGAATTTTTTCAAGTGATTATATTGTTTATCTCTCTTAGTTTGTTAATACAGTGGATCATACAGACTGATTTCCAAATGTCAAAATAGCCTGGAATTCATTAAAAAAAAAAATCCCACTTGGTCATGATGTATTATCCTTTTTATATGTTGTTAGATTCAATTTGCTAATATTTTGCTAAGGATTGTTTTGTCTATATTCATGAGAATATTGGTCTATAACTTTTTGTGTGTGATATTGGTCTAGTTTTGGTGTCAGGGTAATTGTAAACTCATAAAATGAGCTGTAAAATGTTGCTTTCTCTATTATTTTCTGAGAGAGTTTGTACACAATGGGTATTATTTCTTTCTTAGATGTTTGGTAGAATTCACTGGTGGAGCCATCTGGACCTGGAGATTTATCTTTAAGGAAATTCTGAGATATTAATCTACTTTATTTAATAGATACAGAACTTTCAGATTACCTATTTCTTCTTCAGGAAGCTGTGGTAGTTTGTGTCCTTCAAGGACTTTGTTTTCTTTTCTTTTTTTTTTTAAGATTGTATTTATTTATTTGACAGAGAGAGACACAGCAAGAGAGGGAACACAAGCAGGGGGAGGGGGAGAAGGAGAAGCAGGCTTCCCGCAGAGCAGGGAGCCCGATGCGGGGCTCGATTCCAGGACCCTGGGATCATGACCCGAGCGTAAGGCAGACGTTTAATGACTGAGCCCCTCAGGTGCCCCAGGACTTTGTCTATTTCATCTAAGTTGTGAAATTTATGGATATGACATTATTCATAATATTCTGATATTATTCTTTTAACGTCTACAGGATCTATTCACACTTCCATTCCTGACATTGGTAATTTGTGTTATCACCCTTCTTTCCTTGTTTTCAATTTTATTGGTCATTTCAAAGAATTTGCTTTCGATTTGATTGATTTTCTCTATTGCTTTTGTATTTTATATTTCATCAATTTCTCCTGTGACTTTACTATTTCCATCCCCTGCATGATTTGGATTTATTTGCTGTTTTTCAAATTTCTTATGGTGGAAATTTCGATCATTTATTTGAAACTTTTGTCTTTTTCTAACGGAAGCATTTAATGCTATAAATTTTCTTCTTGGCACTGCTTTAGCTGCATTCTGCACTTTTGATATGTTGTATGGTCATTTTTGTCCATTTACAAAATATTTTAAAATTTCGCTTATGATTTTTTTTTTCCTTTGACCCAGGAGTCATCTTGAAGTATGCTGCTTAATTTCTAAATATTTGGTAGCTTTTATATAGCTTTTTATTACTGATTTCTAATTTAATTCCATTTTGGTTGGAAAAATATTTTTTAACTTATTTATCACTGCTTTATTTCTCTTTTAAAATAATTTTGCTTGAGGGGCGCCTTGGGTGGCTCAATTGGTTAAGTGTCTGACTCTTGATTTTGGCTCAGGTCATGATTTCAAGGTTGTGGGATTGATCCCAGCATGGGGCTCTGCCCTCAGTGGGGAATCTGCTTGAGATTCTCTGTCTTTCTCTCTCTCCCTCTCCCTCAGCCCTTCCCCCTGCTTGTGCTGTCTCTCTAAAATAAATAAATAAATCTTTTTTTTTTTTAAGATTTTATTTATCTATGAGAGAGAGAGAGAATGAGAGACAGAGAGCACATGAGAGGGGGAGGGTCAGAGGGAGAAGCAGACTCCCTGCCAAGCAGGGAGCCCGATGCAGGACTCGATCCAGGGACTCCAGGATCATGACCTGAGCTGAAGGCAGTCGCTTAACCAACTGAGCCACCCAGGCGCCCAATAAATAAATCTTTTAAAAAAAGATTTTGCTTAATTCTTTTCTTTTTCTCTCTTAACCAGTTTGCTCTACTTCAGAATGTTTATGGCATAAAAAGACTGCCCCAGTCCTGGCTCTATATGACCTCTCACTCCAGGACCTGCCACCGGGTAATTGCTGGGACTTGGTTCTAAATTCTTGGGAGAGCATCTGATTGGATCAGCCTGGGTCAGGTCCAGTTCACTGTGGCAGAGAAGTTGCTGGCACATGGAATGAACACGGCAGGCTAGTCTATCTCTTTAGCAGGGCTATGGATAAAAACAGCATAGAAAAGATGGCCCATGGTCTGGATAGCACTCCAGAAGTTCTAGTATATATATTCAACAGAAACATTCCTCAGATTTGAGAGTTGATGGGGGGAAAAGGTTTAGAATAAAACTGGAAACCAAACCTTCAAAGAGCATAACTCTCTCAATGGTTCCCTTGATGGTTAAGTTTGATTTCTCTTATTGGAGTACGCAGTGGTGTTACAGGGGCTGTTAAGAATAAGAATCATAGAATAAACATGGTGCATCTTCTTCAAGTGTCAGTTTTCTTAGAAGTTGTAGGAGGATTTATATTTTTTAAAAAACATGAATGTATGATGGAGTAGACGGAAAACTGTCAAGATTTTTAAAGGCATGAAACAGAACTTGAATTTCGTGCTGTTGGATGGATCCTTTGTGAAAACAATCCTGTAGGTTCTTTAATAAAAGCTGTGGAAAACTCCATGAATAATGTCAAGAATCCTATCTAGAATCATAATCCTCACCCTTGTTAGCATTTTTTAAAAGATTTATTTATTTATTTGAGAGAGAGAGAGAGAGAGAGAGAGACACCGTGTGCAAGTGGGGGGAAGGGCAGAGGGGGAGAGAGAGAATCACAGATAAACTCCCCACTGAGCACGGAACCTGATGAAGGGCTCTATCTCAGGACCCTGAGATCATGACCTGAGCTGAAATCAAGAGTTGGACACTTAACTGAGTCACCCTGGTGCCCCAACTTTGCTAGCATTTAAGTAATATTTCCATCTTTATCATGCACGACCTACAGGAAAATCTGACATTTAACACCACGCCAGATTCTCCAGGGTTTCTTTTTTTTTTTCTTTAAAGATTTTATTTATTTATTTGATGGAGAGAGACAGAGCGAGAGAGGGAACACAAGCAGGGGGAGTGGGAGAGGGAGAAGCAGACTTCCCGCGGAGCAGGGAGCCCGGCGCGGGACTCGATCCCAGGACCCTGGGATCATGACCTGAGCCAAAGGCAGATGCTTAATGACTGAGCCACCCAGGCGCCCCTCCAGGGTTTCTTGATTCATAGGCACAGAAGAAAGGATTAACCTCAGCATGCTTATTGCATACCTATGACATGATGGGTTAAATATGTATTCTGAATATACTTTCTTTTTCTTTTACCTTGCTAAGATAAATGGGAAGGAAGTGAGGAAAACAGGGATAAATAGAGGTAAATAGAAATGGCAAAACTATTTCCAATTCTTAAAGAAGAAAGGATGGAGATGTGAGAAGAGAGTGAGATTGTGTTCAAGAAACAGTGCTTAGGGGCGCCTGGGTGGCTCAGTTGGTTAAGCGACTGCCTTCGGCTCAGGTCATGATCCTGGAGTCCCGGGATCGAGTCCCGCATCGGGCTCCCTGCTCGGCAGGGGGTCTACTTCTCCCTCTGACCCTCTTCCCTCTCGTGCTCTCTGTCTCTCATTCTCTCTCTCTCAAATAAATAAATAGAATCTTAAAAAAAAAAAAGAAACAGTGCTTACTACTAGGCAGGCTGGTTCTCTTGGAATCTAATCAGGCTGCCCATCGGAAATGGCTTGACAGTCACCAAGGTGAGTAAACACAGACATCTCCTGGGTCCAAGCTCATGTCCATGAATGAACACATACTGTTAGTCCCTCCTCCTGCTCAAACGTGTAGCTGAGCAATCATTAAATTGGCAACAAAATATGAAGAGCAACTGGAAAATGAAATAAGATTTTCTTTTTTTTTTCAAATAATGTAAATATTTATTGGCTGCCTACTACTTTGTCATAGTGGCTTTTTACTGCTTACTTTTGTGACACAACTGTGACCATAAAATGGTTGACCAGTATCACTCAGAACTTGTACAACATCATTAAATATTATTCCTTGTCACCATCCATCATATCATCCATGAATCATCCGTATAGGAATCAAGTTGAAATAAGAATTTCTATTAGCCTCAATTTTCTTTGGGGGGAAATAATGTAGATTAGTGCACAGATAAGAAGAAGGCCCAGATTACATGATGAATTTCATTATGACATGTAGACTGCACAGTAGTATGGTGTAGTTGCTTTAGGTGTTTTCCTCCCCAGCTCTGAAGGCATCAATAGTTCCTGGAGTTTAAGAGACAATGAAGCTTTGTATAAAGGTGAGACCTCTGTGATACTGAAAGAGATGCATTCTAGACTATGGACCCTCATGAATAGCTAGCCTGAAAACACATGCTCTGCTTTGTCATTGATTCCTGATACTCTACCCTTAGGGCTGGGTTAACTTGATTCCTTGAACCCTGTTGAAGTGTAACCATCTCTGGAAAGGGTATCAATTTTTCTTCATCATTGTGTGGTTGTGAAAGCAGGAAGGGATGTGAAGCACCCCAGATGATCTTGGTTCTAGTACAGCTCTGCCATTGGATTTCTGTGGCCAAGGGCACAGCACCTCTTTGTATTTCCATGACCTCATCTGTATATAAAGGGGCTGACCTACAAGATCCCCAATGTTCCTTTCAGGTTCCACTTTCTATGAGTCTATATGGAAAGACTATGTGGGCAAGAACATTTTTAGAATAAGGATCTGAGTGAGCAGGTTTCTACCTTTAGGGTGAAGGGCCCAGAATGAAGAGGCAGGCAATCAGTGCCTAACTTCCCTTGTATCATGTTTTTGTCAAGGAAAACCCTTGGGGCTGTATGCCTAAATGACCATAACAGTAATAAAAACTATTGTTAGTCCCTGTTCTGTACTCCTGCTGTCTTGTTATTCTTTATCTCAAGTACGGTTGACCCTTGGGCAACACAGGGGTTAAGGATGCCAACCCCCTATGTAATTTGAAAATCTATGTGTAACTTTGACTCCCCCCAAACTTATCTGCCTACTATTGACCGGAAGCTTTACTGATAACATAAGCAGTCAATTGACACATATTTTGTATGTTATATATATTATACAACTGTATTCTTACAATGAAGTAAGCTAGAAAGAAGACAGTTTTTGTTAAGAAAATCATAAGGAAGAGAAAATACATATACAGCACTGTACTATATTTATTGAAAAAAATCCACTTAATATAAGTGGACCTGTGCAGTTCGAACCTACGTTGTTCAAGGGTCAACTGTACTTCTGATTCAGGAGAGCTGTTGAAGTGGGACCATGGCACACACACCTCTGAGTAGGTCTGCACTGCTACCGGAGTTCTACGAGAATCAGCCAATTCCCATCTGGCTCCATAGTGTGGTGGGACAGATGTGTTTATGATTATCCAGCCTCCTGGTCTTACCTCATCTCAAGAACTTACCAGGAAGAAAAGGTGACAACAGAACTTCATTGGGAAGAAAGCAAATTCAAGTACAAAGAGTTGAGATCTTATGGGATACCAAGGTGGAGATGTCCAGTAGGCAATTGGAAATATGGGGCCAGGGCTGAAGAGAGATCTGGATTTAGGAGCTATTTATGTATGGGGGTGGTTGATGGCCATGACCTCCCAGCTTGCTTTTGAAAAAACTTAATATTTATGCATTTGTATTTCCTATAATCTATAACATAAATCAGATAATGTGATACAGAACTAGAAAAAAAATTTTTTTAAGGACTTCTGTGTTTCAGAGACCTAACATTGCTACTTCTTGTCAAGTGGTTTAGGGTACGGTAAGGGCTGAAATTGGGGTTAGTGTTCTGGTGAGAGTAGGTTTGATTCTGTGTTCCTTGTACACTTCTCCACTTCTAAAATAGAGAAAGTTCGGTCTCAGTCTCCTTTCAATTGAGACAGTCAGTAGGCGGTTTGGGGGGGCAGTTTTCAGGGTCTATGGCACACAGGTGCAGGGGTGGGAGGCAAGCAGGATGCGGGGTGCAGGGACCTGATGCCAATTTCTCTCCTCTCCCCAGGAATGTTAGTGCTGGGAATCCTCCATATTCCTGGCCTTTCCCAGCCGGCACCAGTGAGCTCCAGGGTCTCCTTGCAAAAAGGCTGGAGCTCTCTGACTAGAGGCATCCTGCTGACTTAGAGACACGCGGAGATAATTAACTGGTAGTTTCTGCCATGACCTGCTGACCCCTTATAGGAACCACTCACTGTAAAGATAAAATGACCTACTGGCTTTTTTCCCTTAGTGTCTCTGGTGCCTGTAACTTTTATAGTAACCATGACATTGTGTGTTTATCATTCATATTCCAGCTGAAAGCATCCTCTTTTCTCCCTTCTTGTCCCTGCCATGACCCATCTGCAGTTCAGTTATCACCTTTCTCAGAAAATGCTCTGTCAAGCCCGAACGTTGGCAAGTTCGACTGGGCCCTTTTCAGCACCCAGAGCATGTGCGCGGTGGCCTACTTCCGATTCCAGCTGTGCACTGAAGGCTCGGGGAGGATGGTTTTATGCCACAAATACCTCATTTGTCAGCACTGTCTTCTGATTCTCCCCCCTCACGTCCATTATCACAGACCTTGAATAATTGTTTTCATTCAGCCATTAACTACATGACTTTTTTGACCAGCAGGCTAAACCTCAGTATCTTCCCGACTCCTGTGCCGTCTTTAGCCTGCTTCTTGTTTAACTCGAAACAGCTGTTCCTCCTACCCCCTCCGTCCCTAATCGTTCCTCCTTAGGCAAACCTTGCTTATCCAGAAATTTGGGGAAAGAAGTTATTTTTGAATAAGTGAAAGGATAAGGTTTTCCCACTTTCAGTACAGAAACTTCTTTCATTTTAACCATTTTCATGGAAATCTTTCCAAAATACATTGTTTAGTACTTTCTTAAACAGAGAAAATAGAACATAATTTAATTTTTTCTTGAGGTGTTGGGATCATTGCAGTGAATAAAGGTTTTGTACTCTGCTGCAACACACTGGAGCTTGGGGAGGGGGGTTTGTTTTGGGGGGGCAAGGTATAAAGGGTCCTCGGTTTCTGTGATTCTGAAGTTATTTTGTAAACTTTTTTTTTTTTTAAAGATTTTATTTATTTGACAGAGAGAGATACAGCGAGAGAGGGAACACAAGCAGGGGGAGTGGGAGAGGGAGAAGCAGGCTTCCCGCCAAGCAGGGAGCCCGATGCGGGGCTCGATCCCAGGACCCTGGGATCATGACCTGAGCCGGAGGTAGACGCTTAACAACTGAGCCACCCAGGCGCCCCTATTTTGTAAACTTTTAAATAGAGAGTCTTTCTGCTTTTTATCAAGCTATTACCTACCACTTCTGGTTATCAATGGACCTGTCTTTGAAAATTCTTCTACCCTAATTTTCTAATTCTCAGTGTTGACAGTGGGCGTAGAAAACCAATATGCACAGACACACACACATATATGTGCTCCTGTGTATGTAAAGACGAAGTCGGACCTGAGTGTTTGCCTATGAGTAGACCGAATAGATCGTGAGGTTTTTGTGGGTTGTTTTTTGTTTTTGTTTTTTTGGTTTTTTTTTTTTGCTGATTTTAGAAATGGAAAGTTGCAAGACAAATGAGTTTAATATTGGTGAAGAGTTACTCTCAGAGGGGCAGCTGGGTGACTCAGTTGATTAAGCATCTGGCTCTTTATTTCGGCTCAGGTCGTGATCTCGGGGTCCTGGGTTCGATCCCCACTGCTGGGTCCGCGCTCAGCGGGGAGTCTGCTTCTGCTTCTCCCTCTCCCTCTGCCCCTTCCCCCACTCTCAAATAAATAAATGATCTTAAAAAAAAAAAGAGATACTCTTAGATTTCTAGGAGCCTCCTCTAGAAACTTCTTCCTCAGTTTCATTCTTTGTTTTCACTTAATTCTAGAGTAGGCACTGGTTCCTGAAAAGGGATTCTTTTTAGGAGAGATCCTTCATTATCCCAACTTCACACGTGAGCTATGTCACTGATGATCTTTAGAAATATTATGATGATGTTCTCAAACTATTGTCATTAAAAAAAAAACACACAAAAAACCACAGGTGCAAAAACAAACTGCAAGCACAAGAGCTAAATGTCTCTCTCATTGTCCTCTTTTGTCACAGTTCTGTGGAAAGCTGAGTACATGAACAGGCCATTTGACAGAGTGTAACCCATACCAGCCCCATTGTGCAATGCCTTGAATGTAAGTCCTTTTCAACTAAACGGAGGTATATTTTCTTTTATATTGTTGACTTTGACCCTGCAGCTTAGCAAAGAACACTTGTGCAACATTTTCTGGATCAATTTATCATCTGCTCGGAGCAGACATGCATTTTTCTCATCATTAAAGGGAAACCAAACCCACCTACATAATCCTCCATTCTGCTTTGTTTTCTTCCAGTCCTTCATGTCGTAGATTCTGAAATATTAATGAAGGGATGTGAAAGTAACGTGCTCTCTTCTCACACCCAGGCCCAGTGGGAGCATGGGCCTGGTCAGAGACTGGGAGAATGAGAAATGTCCCCATTTTGCAAAATGAAGTGCTTCTCAAAGTCGGGCTGCTGATCTGCCTTCCACTCTCCCAGGGGCTTATGTAGAATGTAGATTCCTGGGTGACTCTACACCTCCTGAATCAAAGTTTCTGGAGGATGGGGCTTTGTAATTTGCATTTTAAATCAACTAGATTTAAGGGTTTTTTTGCTTACTTACCAAATTCTGACTCTTACGTGAATACTAGTAATAGTTAAACTTAGTGAGATAACTTATAGAGTACTGATCATAGTTAAACCTTATTGTAAGAATAATACCTTTCATTTGTATAGCAGCATTTTTGCCCTTTCAGAGTGTTTTCCTAAATGTAACCCTCTGAGTTGGGCAGGGGAGGGACTGGCATACCTCACTGTATTGTGCTTTGCTTTATTACATTTCACAGATACTGTTTTTGTTTTTTACAAACGGAAGGTTTGAGGCAATCCTACATCAAACCAGTCTATTGATGACATTTTCCCAACAGCACTTCTTCACTTCATGTCTCTGTGTCACATTTTGGTAATTCTTGCAATATTTCAAGCTCTTTCATCATTATATTTGTTTTGGAGCTCTGTGATCAGTGATTATGACTCACTGAAAGCTCAAGTGATGGTTAGCATTTTTTTTTTTTTAGCAATGAAGTATTTTTAAATTAGGATATATATATATATTATTGTTTTGGACATAATGCTCTCGCACACTTAATAGATTTTGGTATAGGGCGCCTGGGTGGCTCAGTTGGTTAAGCGACTGCCTTCGGCTCAGGTCATGATCCTGGAGTCCCGGGATCAAGTCCCGCATCGGGCTCCTTGCTCAGCAGGGAGTCTGCTTCTCCCTCTGACCCTCCTCCCTCTCGCGCTCTCTCTCATTCTCTCTCTCGCAAATAAAAAAAAAAATTTATAAAAAAAAATAGATTTTGGTATAGTGTAAACATAACTTTTCCAGGCGCTGGGAAACCAAAAAATTCATTTGACGCACTTCATTATGATATTCGCTTTATAGAGGTGGTTTGGAACCGAACCCGCAATAGCTCAGAGGTGTGCCTGCGTTATTACCTCCATTCTGGAGGTGTAACTGGGACCCTGCAGCTGACTGACTTGGCCAAACTACACTGTAACTTAGTAGCCAGAGTCAGGAGTGGCAGGCAGGTCTTCTAGCCTCATTGGACGACACGCTGGTTTCTAGGACCTGAGACACAAGGACAAGTTTTATCAAAGTGGCCCTTAAAAATAGACCTGAGCTGAAATCGGTACCTTCCAAGCTACTCCACATGCTGTTGAGTGTGCTATGCATTTGCTCCCAAAAGATGAAAGCATAGACGGAGTCCTGGGCGCGGGGTGGGGGGTAGGGGGGGTGGAAAGGGGAATCTTCAAAACAAAGGAAATCTCATTCCTCTTCTGCTCATCCCCTTCAATTTTCTGATCTTTTTCCTCCACTCCTTCTTTCTTGTAAAGACTCAAACTCTGAAATAATTATATGAAATTAAGTTGGTAAAAGCCAGGCTTGTTTCCTTAAGATTGATGTGGTAACATTTTGGGCAGTTTTCTCAGGACTCAAGGAGACTATTATTTCTGAGCTCGGCTGTAGGAATCTTCCTCTTCCCCAGGCAGGGGAGAATCTCCTCCCCCAATAGCACGTTTCATGATTTCATGACACCTCCCTTCATGATACAGCCTGTGAGCAGAATAAGTTTTAAAAAAAAATTGTTAATGCTCAAGATTTCTCTTACTCTGGTCATCTCTACCTACTTTCCCCCCAAAAAAAGAATCAGGGAGAAATAGAGCCCCTGGAGCTTCTAACCTCGCTCTGAAAGACTGAATTCAAATAGAGCATTTCTCTTCCTAAGTTGGACATTCAGTTTTGATGTTCCAGCATAGCATGACCCCGACTCCAGGAGTCTGGAGGAGGTGAGGGAAACACTTTCCAGCTCCACCTGCCTGTTCTTATCGATATATCAAGATAAGCAAGCCAGTATGTGAATACCCAAAAGAAATCTTTTCGTGTAAATTGTATTGCTCTTTAAAAAATAGTACTAGTAAAATAAAGGTGTGACTTTGCCCATCACTTTCCCTCCGTGTGCAGTAAGATGAATGAAAGATTGAAAAGTCACTGGGCTTCTCTGTGTTGGAAAATGGCTTGGTTGCCTGGTGCTGAAGCCACGCTGAGTTTCCACTGTTCCCGAGGCAGCCTGTGAAGAGACGAGCAGGGTCAGGTTCAGGAGGTGCTTGCTTGCCTTGACACATCATTCCTAATTACAATGCCTTTATAAACCCCTTCTCTTTAGCTTCATAAGGCTTGTAAAAGGCGCCCACAAACTTCTGCCTTCCTGTGCCTCCCTGCCCTGCGGTAGAAATCCTCTTCTTGCAGGAAGTGCAGAGCAAAGTTCAAAGCCTTCTCCATCAAAAGAAAGTGCGCCTGATCCAGTATAATGTGATTATATGACAGCTAAGGGGGGAAAAAAATGCCAGGGCCACTGTATCACTGGCCAGTGCTGGTCCCTTGCAATCTCCACCTTTCTAAAAGATATTTATAATTTCCTTGCTCAGTATAAAGACCCACAGGGAAACTGAACACCGTTTAGGATCCAAGCCACTGGCAGCTTTGGGCTACCTGGGGATGGCACATTATAAAGAAGTTGTGATGGAATGTCCCCACGAAATGCAGAGGCTAAGGGATCAGGCTTCAGGGAGAGAGGATAAAGAAAGGAAGCTACGGGTCCACAGACCCCAGGGCAGGCCCTGTCGCCCTGGCGATTTTCTGTATGACTGCCAGGCTTGTTTCCTTGCTATAAAACAAGCCCAGTTCAACCTATGTTTTGTAAAAGAGGGTTAAAAGGGCTCATAAATCTTTCTGGGCATTGAAGATCCACGGAAAACTCAGCCTGATGTCTTTCACATCTGTTTCGGGTTCTCAGCCTCATCTGGCTCAGCTGCCTTCTCTCCAGCGATAACTCACAAGTCCCATTCAGGCCGCTGAGTGGCAGGTATAGGGTGTCTCCCCCGGAGCACAGGGGATGAGGGGTGAGCGGCCGGGCAGCAGGCAAGTCCCCAAGGCTGGCCCACTGACACCGCGAGTGTAGACGCAGGAGCTGGCGGAGGGAAGGTGGTGGGCCGGACGGGTCACCAGGCAGCACACCCCGCCTGCAGAGGGGAGCCCAGCGGCGGGTGGGAGAGCGCTGGCTGAGGTTGGTCACACGGAGATTGAATTTCAGCTGAATTAGATCAGAGCTGTGGGAAACAGCACCTCCTTCACACACACGCAGCCGGGCTCCTAGGAAGATGTGGGAGGGCGGCCGGGGGACGGAGGCAGGCAGCTGCCACGAAATACCCAAGTCAGCTCCCAGCGGCCAAGGGCCAACTGAATGACTGTCTACGCAGCGCGCCCCGGGGCTCGGCCGACTCCGGGCGCGGGGGTGAGGGGTGGGGGGCGGGGGGGGCTAGCACCCCGGGGGGTCAGGGCGAGATGGGGGCGGTCAGCATTTAAAACACACCCTGGCTGGCGAGTGAGTCTGCGCGTGTCCTTCAAGCAGGACAAGCATTCTTGTGAATAAAAGTATGGGAAAGGCACGGAACTTTCAGGTCCACAGCGGCAGAGGCATTTTGGTGGCTTTCGCGGCTACCTTTAGGGTTTGATGTTTTACAGCATGCCATTAACATGCGACCTGAGCTCTCAGGGCGCGGGGTCTGCCTTAGGAACTGTTCCTCTCCTCTCCTTCCTGCCGCCATGGCAGTGACCCAGGATACCCGCTTTTCTTGGGCAGGTCCCGGAGGACTGGAGAACTGGGGAAGAGTGTTAGAAGCGAAACGGGAACACTTGCAGCCTATTAAAAAGGGCAAGAAGTCAGCTGCTTTGAAATCCAGCCCCTCAGCAGGGGTGGGGGAAGCCTTTCCAGGAGACAGTGGGAACACATTTGTTCCTAAGCTGGCACCAGAGGGGCTCTTCTCCCCGGCGGCAAGGGCCTGGCATTCTGTGCACTCCGTTTGAATCCGGGAGCCTTCAAATGATCCTTTTTTCTCTTCCTGTCACTCAGCAAGAGGCTGGAGGCAAAAATTCCTCCAGCCGCTTCCCTTGAACCAGACAGAAAACAACCCCGAGGCTGCCCAAGGGCGCCTGATCTTTGGGTTTGCACATCCATTTCCAGCGGGGACTGCTGTGACCAGAAAATGGCCTCAGGCAACTGCTCACTAAAGGTCCTCCTTGACCTCGAGGCAGTGTGCTTTCTGCACAAGGCGCCTTTTCTTGGACCCAGAAGCTTCTGGAGTTGGTGCAATGGCTCTGGGCCTGAGGAAACCAGCCAGGACGTCCCCAGTAGGATGAATTATCACCCCTCTGTAAAAGAGAGAGAGAGACACCCAGAACAGAGACAGTCTAGCCCGCAGGAGCCCACTCCCTGTTTGAATTCTTAGAGGCTCACCACTTTGGTGGATCTCTTGGAATTCACAAAAAAGAGACAGTTGGAACCCTGAGACCTCAGATGCTGTTTGGGATTCTCCTAGATGAGGCGGATACCCAAAAAGGGACATGGAAGGACTGCAGGGAGTCTGTGAAGCATCTCAAATGGTATTAAAAATTTCTATGTAAAAACGTTATGTATTTTCCACAGCCCCAGGAAGAGAGCTCTAGGTATTCCACAGATTTTCGAGGGTCCAAGACTCCCCAAGAGTTAAGAACTACTGTTTTAAAGATTTCCAAAGGTGCTTTTATTGGGGGTGAGGTGGGGAGGGCCTTGGCTTCCCTCAACCACAGGCCCTGTGAAGTCAAATGCCTTGTATTCTGTCTACTGTGATGATAATGCACCCTGGGTGTTTGATTCATGCAGCTGAGCGCAAACAGGAACACAGAGAGGACACACGGAAGCGGGGCGGGGGGTGCCCACACAGAGGTGCTTGCCCTGAGTACCCGCAGTGCAGTAGGGATCTCCCTGGGGCGGGTCTAGCCAGTCCATACCCCGGTCCCAGAAGATATACTCCCAAGGTCCTGTTCTAGGAGAACATATTAACACAGAGAGAACGCATAAACGAGAACCTGAAGGATCGGACAACCTAGTGCAGACTTGACAAACCACTTGGATAAGGAAGTTAGAAAAAGCAGGATTTGGATCCGTCACTTGGGAAGAGGGTGCACTGGCCTGCCACACTCCTTTCCTGTCACTCAGCAAGAGGCTGGAGGCAGGGAAGGGCAGGGAAGGACTCTTGGCGGAGAGGGGGTTGTCTTAATACATCTTGAAAAATGACCAGGTTGCCAGAATTTCACAGTCCTCCACTCTGGATCTGATGTTTCTTGCAAATTATAGGCATGTTTTGCCTTAAGAAAATTCCATTTTTTTATAAATAAGCTGATTCCTCCAAAGCAGATAAATTGGGGCTGGTGATTATTGACATTCAATAAAAGATACTGTTGATGCCAGGCTCTTGTGCAAAAGCCTTTACATACATCATCTCAAGTAATCTTACATCTCAGTGGGAGATGTACCATTTCTCCCATTTTCCGGATGAGGAACTGAAGGCTGAGAAAGCTTGAGCAGCTTTCTTGCCATTACTGCTTTACTGAGTGGCAGAGAGAACTGGTGAGGAAAGCCAGATGCGGCTTTCGCCGAAGAGCGTGGTTTTATATTCTCCGCTAGACAGCTTCTCAGTGCAGTAAGATTCGATGGTTGGCCAGAAATGTCAACACCCCAAATTCATCTTAGACATGACTTGAATTTCAAAGGTAGGGAAAAAAAAAAAAAAGGATGTTTACAGAGTACCTACTATATTCTAGATACAATGCCACTGGATGCAAGTTTCTCATTTTGTCAAAAATTTAATTTTATAAAAAAAAATTCAATTCTTGTGAAATATTTTCAACAGTACATTTTTCATTTAAAGTTAGGTACATACATGCAGATCGTCTCCCACCAGGAAATCATCAACTAGTCAAAACGTTCCCAGGGCACAGGGCAGATTGTGCTTAGTGTTTTATCCCTTTTGCCTAGTTGAATGTCTGCCCTAGGCCAATAAATAATTGCTGAATGAATAAGTGAGTATGAGAATGAATCTATTTTAAGGACAGTGATCAGAAAGTCTTATTCCTGAAAATGGAAACAGATCGCCTTGGGCAGCAGACATCAAGATATGGGTATAGCTCATTATACGCCCCAAGCGAGTTCACATGAGGGAGGTGAAGAAAGGTGAGAGAGGAAAATGAGAGGATATGGAGAGCTCCGTTTTGAAACTTGAGAAATGCAGGGATTCTTTGCTTAAAGACAGAGGCTTGGTGCAGATGCTATCCTAAGACTGCTTATAGGTCTCTGGTGTGGTCAGAGTTCGTGGAGGGTAAAGTCATATAAAAAGTTAGCTGCTCCCTATGTTTTTAGCTCTATCTCTGGTTGCCCTTGTATCTTCACACCAATGGCTGACCCCTGTAGCGTCTGGAGGAGGCAATAATCATCAGGCTCGGGCCTTTTCAGTTTGCTTATCTCACTGCCTGCTCCACATGTTACAATTAAGTGTCCCAATTAGGTTGTTCCAGGCATCCTGCCTCCCTCCCTCCCTCCCTTCCTTCCTTCCTTCCTTCCTTGCTTCTTTTTCTCCATCAACTTACTCACTAATTCATGCGTTCATTTAACAAACATTGATCGAGTCTCTCCTATGGCTTCATAGCAGCCTCCATCTGGCGGGATGGAACACACAAGCACTTCGAGTCCGGTGTGCTTTGGAGAAGTAGAATTATGCACAGCTGTTCGTCTAGCAGAGCTGACGGAGGGGCACCCAACTGCTGGTGTTCAAGGGTAAGGAGATTTTTCCCAGAGGAAGTGAGCTTGAGCTGAACCTTGAAGGATACAGGAAAATTTGCTGGGAACAAAAGACACACTAAGGTTACCAAGGCTGGTGGAATACCACATGTGCAAGCATGGAGGGGTTGTAGGGAGAGGGCAGGCAAGGGACATTGTGGCAGATGTCAAGAACGGAAGTCATCCTGCCTGGAGCCCAGGCTGCGTGTGGAGCCCTGATGGGAGATGAGGTCAGATAGGAATAACAATTGCCAGCATTTATTGAGCACCTGCTCTTTTCCAGGCACTGTTCTAACCGCTT
Organism: Mirounga leonina; assembly: GCF_011800145.1. Lineage (NCBI taxonomy): Eukaryota > Metazoa > Chordata > Mammalia > Carnivora > Phocidae > Mirounga > Mirounga leonina. The sequence continues at coordinate 29,261,222 of NW_023270415.1, read as the reverse complement.
TATATGTTTTGACTTGATCATTACAGTTGCCCTATGAGGTGAGTATTGATACGGCTCTTATTTAACAGATTTACAGGGAGATCAAGTATCTTGCCAAAGAGCATACAACTAGACAGTGGAGGCCAATATTCAACCCAGACAGTTTGACTCCAGAGCTGGTGCTCTTAATGGTTATGGCAGGCTGCTTTGACAGCCTTCGATTGGCTTTGACAAGCGACAGCATAGAGTCTTTCCTACCTATGGGTCCAGTGGAAGGTGGAAGGTACCATGAGTGTGAAGATAGTTTTCTCATACCAGTGTCTCCTTCCTTAGACCAAAGGGAGTGAAGCTGCACACGCTGTTCTCATATCAGAACGCCAATGCTGAGGGTAGAGACCAAGTCTGTTTGACTCATCAATGTGTGTTCGGTTACAAGCACTGCGCGTGGCGTACTGTAAGTGCTCACCAGATACTTATGGAATGAAGGAAAAATGAATTTATTGATTTTTACTTATTAATCTTATGAGAAAGTATACTCAGGCTTCTTCAGGGTTATGCATATTTTCTCGTTTGAGATGTAAATGAACTTAACACAAGCAGTACATTCCACTAAAACCTTGTCACATATCTTATATGTATTTGGAAATCTGAACTCTTCAACCCCAAGTCAACATTTACAGAGGTTAACTTCTTTTAAAATGATTAATCATGGGTTGTGGGGTGTGAGTGGAAATTCATTTATATCATATGTATTTGTTTTATCGACTGTGGATATTCTTCAATTCACTGTTTGTTCAGACTTCTCTTCGTTAAATCGAAAGGAGGGCCCTGTGTGCCTATGATTTTCATAAAAATCTATGCTATTTCCTTTGAAGGTGATGAGAAGTTGACTGTGTTAGACTATGCAGCTCCTGAGAATTGGGTAAGCAATAGAATTAGGGTAGTGAGGTCCAGGGATGGAATTTGCCCCTTGACATTAATGCATTGATTGCTTCCTACTTCAGTGTCATAAATGAAATTTCTCTCTCCTTGGCAAGAAGAGTAGAGCCCGGTAGAAATCCCAAGAAGTGTGTTTTCTGTTTGGTCAGCAAGGCAGGCAGGGCCTTATGTATTCTGTCCGTCAACACTGATAAGCTGTGGCACCAGGGGGCTGGGAGGGTCTCCAGCTGTTCCACCTACGCTGGGCCCTGGAGTACCATGGTCTCTTTCCTGAAGCCAAGGGAGCCCAAACAGAGAGAGATGAGTGCCATGAACACAAATAATCTTCTACTCAAAGGGAGTTTCATGAATTATTTGGGTATCCGTATATTTTGAACTGCGGGAGACCTTCATGTTCTGGATTTCCTCCTTGTAGCTCAAGAGCACGTGTGCTTGTGATCTCAGTTGGCGCAACTTCTCTAGAAAAGCCTTCCTCAAGGGGCACCTGGGTGGCTCAGTCGTTAAGCGTCTGCCTTCGGCTCAGGTCATGATCCCAGGGTCCTGGGATCAGGCCGTGCATCGGGCTCCCTGCTCAGCGGGAAGCCTGCTTTTCCCTCTCCCACCCCCCCTGCTTGTGTTCCCTCTCTCACTGTGTCTCTCTCTGTCAAATAAATAAATAAAATCTTAAAAAAAAAAAAAAAAGAAAAGCCTTCCTCAAAAGGAGTAAGCCTTCTAACAAAACCAGTCAAAACTAGAACAAGATAACCATACTTGCTTTCTAAGAAATACTTTTCTTTGTTCTCTTCAGAGTATTTGTGGTTTCAGTAGTATTCAATGTATTGTATTCAATTGTGAAGAAATTAATTATTATAATTAACAAGATTTATGTGCTTTACAGTTTATAAATATACAAATGTCTATTACAAGATTTATATTGTTCCTTAGGCTCTCATCAACCCTCTCTGAAATGAGGAGAGATGTCATTATCCTCTTTTTATAGATGAGGAGACTGAAATTCAGGGAAGATGCCAGGCTAAGGGATTTGTCATTGAAAAGTAAAGCAGCCAGAACTTGAACCCAGTTCAGATTCTCTAGCCTGTCCGCCTCCTCTCCATTCTGTGGCTAAATCAGGTAGAGCAAGGAACTTGTGGCGACGTGTCCAGCATGGGCTAGGTCATTTCGCACATACTATTTTTCGTTTACAAACTGCAGGGTAGGGAACTAGTATTAAAGATAAATTAAGGTTTGAAGAGGACCACTAACTTATTAGATGCCTAGTAAAGGGCTGAGCCCTGTCAGTGAGAAAGAATTAGATCACTCTGGGAAGAGACGCGTTGTCAGGTTACTGAGATTTCTTGAGGGTGCAAAACCAGTCAGAGTATCTCACAAAAGGAAGCTCATTTGTAAAAGGAGAGTTTGGGAGGCTTGTTTGCTATTCTGAGGAATATTTTCTTTTCCTTTTCAGCAAATCTTTATCACGAACCGAATCTTTGCCCTGCCACCTGCAAACAGACTTTAGAACAATGAAAACCACCCTCTGCAGGATATTGATTCTGATGGAGCAAATGTTGATTAAGCAGAATGGTGGCTTTTTTTAACTGGAGGAATTCCAGATCTTTCCTTAGGCCTGTCTCTCCAGGGAAATGAGCTCTATCCTCAAAAATCTACAAAAAACCTGAGTAAGAATGCAGATTTACGATGGGAGACGCTAGGCGGAAGGCGGCTATCTGGTAAGCTATCTAGAAGCTCATCTTTGTGTTATTGGAGAAACACTCTCTCTCTTGACAGGATATAGTCTGGTTATCACATAATCTTCTCGGGTTTCATTCCCATTCTGCTTACAAATGCCCCAAATATAAAGAGATGCATTTCATTAAGACAGCCTTTTAAGAGGCAGTTTATCCCAGCTGTTGCAGTCTGTCTTAAACACCTACCTTTTCACCCTAGTGTGGAGTTTACATGTCGATAAGGGATGTAAAAAAGGGAACTTTAGAAATCTCGGCAAAGGAAAACCACCAAGGCTGCCTGTGGGAATTGGAGTCCGAATAAGAGCCCCCAGGAAGCCTTAAGTTCCAGAACACCCCTCCTCCTCAGAGAGGAGAGCTGGTATAATGCTTGCCTGCCTTGGGCTTTGGGCTGACCCCAAACACCAGGGACTGTAAACACTTTTGCCGTCACAGAAATGGAAGGATTCTGTGCCTGCTTGTTTGGCATTTTCCCAGCAGCAAAACAAGTGAAACGCACAGGTAGGAACGTGACAAACAGACCCCTATGGTTTCTGCTGCCTCAGGGATTCTCTCTGCTGGCATTGCCCATTCCCATCAAGGATGAATTCTCAATACCTGATCTCACTACGGGCATCTGCAGACCCTGTGGCCCTCCCGCCGGTCACTGGCCCAGTGGGATTTGCTGGCAAGTGACCTGTGAACGTTCTCTCACTCCTGGGTCTGCAAACAGTCAGAGGCTCTTGGAGGCTACTGAGATGAGTCTGAAAGACTTTCCTGGAGGGAGGGGGCAAGGTTAGAATGAAGTGTGAAATGGGGAAAACAGGAGGGGTGGTCCCAAAGCCCAGCCAGGGCCCAGGGGCGGGCGGAGCCCATTTTTGGGATGAGGCCCGTGGGGCTGCGGGCGGGGAGGTACTCTTGTTGGAGAGGAAAGAAACCTGGGACTCCAGCCTGCCTGGTCCTGCAAATGGGCTGCCTGTGTTTGAAGTCAAGACTGGCGGGGTTCCGGAAGCCGGCTGCATCAGGTTCCCATTAGCTCAGGCAGCGACACGGTGGGTTCACACCACGACATGGTAACAATTAAGCCTTCTGCCACTGGTCCTTACCCCGGGGTGAGGCTCTTTTCTTCCTTACCGATGTGACTTCAAGCCGCCCTGGTTTCCTTATGGCTTGATTTCCTGCAGATTCCCATTACTTCATGTCTAATCTTCTGAGACCGCTTATTAGACCACACAAATTGTGACAATTGTCTCCAGCGCTCAGACCCTGGTCCAGACCTGCAGTAGACCCCGGTCCAGACCCCCAGTGTGCCTAGGAGAAATACAGTATCTGTATCTCTCTGAAATGTGAGAGCTACTTCCTACGTAAATCGTCGGATTACCAATAATCAGAGCCATAAATATTGGGGGAACATAAACTAATTATACATGTCTAGCCTGAGGCATGCTAAATTTCTTTCTTTAAAAAGGGTGGTTTAGAATAATTATCTCCAACTTCAATGCTGAGAGAGATAAGACACAAATGAATGGCTGTAATATGAAGCAGAAAATGAAAAAGATAGGAAGTTACGGTTTTTCCAAGGAAGGAAATACTTATATACAGAGAAGGTAATCGAAAATGCCATTTAAGCTGAATCTTGAAAAATAGGTAGAATTTGGATACATGGAAGTTGGTGGGAAGAAGAAAAGGGCATAAGCACGGACAGGTGCTAAAATAAATAAAATAAGTAAAATAAGACATAGTTCCTGCCTTCAAGAGGCTTTCAGTTCAGTTGAAATGATAAAACAGATATGGGTAAGAAAAGATTTAGAGGACAATATAAGACACAGCATGCTCAAATCACATCGGATATAGCTAATACTTAATTGTGGTATGGAAATGTTAAATGCTATTTCAAGTAAGGAAGTTGCCAAAGTTTGATGAGATAGCTGGGCCAGACTTGAGGAGGACTGGGATTTAAAACACTAGCAGGAAGGAAAAATGAGTGGAGTGAGCATCAGGTGGGCTGCGTGCTGAAGACGAGTCGTTCTCAAACTTCAGAGCATCAGAACCATCCAGGGGACTTGTCACAATACACGTCCCTGGGCGCCTCGCCAGCATTTCTGATTTAGTAGGTCTGCTGTGAGGTGTGGCAAGTTGTATTTCCAGCAAATTCCCTAGTGATGATGCTGATGCTCCTGGTCCGGGAAATGGCACTTTGAGAACTACGGCCGTGGCTCCATCAGCATGCCCAGAGCACTAGCATTTACTTGGGGAAACACTGGGAAGTCAGACTGGCCAGGGAAGCCTGCCGAGAAGTATTATAAATGAACATACTGTTAACTGTCTTTGTTTTCTTCACTGAGGAGTCTCCATCTGAGTAGAACAATGAACATTCTTGGGTTTGTTTTTTTTTCTTCTATTCTCAAATGGCTTCCTGGTTTAGAATAAATTATTGTGAAAGAAGAAAACAATGTTTTTATGACTCCAGTAGAAACTACTATGGTTAAAGCTGGATATCATTTCAAGAGATCGGTTCTGTCGATCCCTTCTACAAGCATATTTCTTAATAGCTTTGCCCCTGCGCTGTCTGTGATGGGATTCATGTTATGGACTTTTGTGTAGTGGATGGCCATCATCACAACCAATCCTCCTTAGAATCCAAGTATTAAAAACATTGACCAAAACTATTTTGCAAAATAATGTACTCTCTGATTGCTTTGATTCTCAAAGATCCACATCATTTATTGTCTCAAATACTATGTCAACAGAAGTTATAATCTGATCTTTTTGCTTTTGCATAATGAAATGAAAACTTACCACCATGGTTTCCCCTCATTTTTACAGAAAATAATTAAATCCAGTTAATGTGGAAAAAGGCCTCTACCTTTAAAAATATTTTTAAAATATCCTCATTCTGTCTGAAATGAAACAAATTGACAATCTTCTTTCTATTGTATGAGGTTATTTATGAGTTTCTCCTGGAGTTTGTAGTCTTGACTGAGGTGGGAATGGTTAGAGAGTAGAAAGTCTCTCCTACATATGTTCAAGATCAAGTTACATATGTTTAAAGATCAGGTTGTAGTGTGCTGGACTCTGCAGACAGAAATATGCAGTGTACTTTCCAAAATTCCTTTTAATCTTTTGACTTATTTAAGAGTGGTGTAGTATGCAAATGACAGTAATTAAACAACATTACAATACACACAGTTAATAGCATGATTCATATTTATGAAGTACTAATTTTATATGAATACCAAAAATATAAACTGATTATACTGTTCAGATTTTGAATTGAGCAAATAGACAAAAGAGCTAGGATGGGAGTTTATTTTATAACAGTGAACCACATTTATTATCATTTCTCATGATTTAATACATGAAGGATAACTAAGGTATGGAACTTTTAAGGTATTTCTTTATGTAGAAGGAAATGCCATACTTTCATGTAATTAGGGGCTAACGGTGTTCATTTCTTCCTAAAGCTTAGAAAAGGGAATTTTGTAGCACAGATAAGGGAGAGGTAAGCAGGGGCGCCTGGGTGGCTCAGTCGGTTAAGCGTCTGCCTTCGGCTCAGGTCATGATCTCAGGGTCCTGGGATCGAGCCCCGCATCAGGCTCCCTGCTCCGCGGGAAGCCTGCTTCTCCCTCTCCCACTCCCCCTACTTGTGTTCCCTCTCTCGCTGTGTCTCTCTCTGTCAAATAAATAAATAAAATCTTAAAAAAAAAAAAGAAAAAAGAGAGAGGTAAGTAGGGGCGCCTGACTGGTTCAGTTGATAGAACATGTGACTTGATCTGGTCTGAGGGTTGTAAGTTCGAGCCCCACGTTGGGTATGGAGATTACTTAAAATATAAAATTAAAGAGAGAGAGAGAGAGAGAGGTAAGGAAGTATTATGTATATTAAGAGCTGAAGAGTGTCTTTGAGGGACCTGCCTAGGAATACACAATTACTTCGTGAAAGGGAAAGACCAAAAATCTGGATTTGTCAAAATTCCTGACTCCTTGACCAGGACTCTCATCATACTGTGATAAGAAGGAGCTCCTTTTTAGTGGAGAAATATATATATATTTTTTACCTTCGACTCATTCCCTAAGCATTTATTCTCCTCTTCTCTATACTCTAAGCAATTTAGTAAAAGAGTATCTTGAATGAAAATGAGTTGAATATAAGAAAGAACATTTTATTTCTCCTCTAATATTCAAGATGGAATTTTAAAGATTTCTTTTTCGTGGTCAGATGTATTTTTCTGTGAAGAATATTTGTTAAATTGAGATCATGTTTCTATTCACTGCTGACATCTGGTATATATTCTCATTTGTGTATTACTGTGAGTGCATTTGTCCATTGTGTTTGTCAGCCGTAGACATGGGCTTCTCCAGTGTAGTACATGAAGTTGTCAATGCAACATGTCAGGTGTCCCTTTGAAGAAAAGAGATAAGATTTTTAAACAAGTCTATCAGTTAGTCTATTTAAATGAATGTTGTCTTTTCCTATCCTCACCCAGGGAGAAGAGATTCCTATTTCATATTGTCCTGCTCAGAACTGTTTCAGAATTCCTCAAGTAGTTGGTGAGTCCTCACCAAGAATTTGGTCTCATGATTTTATTGTCGTTTTTGACCAAAAATACAATACTCCATTTGGTCAACTACCTCATCAAGCAAACGATGCTTAAAAGATTTTTGATAATTTCTAAAAAAGGAAAAGCACCCAAGTCAAATCTCCATAGAATGATGGCAGTGATGGCGTGGTGAAACTGAGGAGAGAGGACAGTGCAGAGAGAAGGAACCAGTACTTGGGTAGCTGCAGTATCCACGGCCAAGCGTGGCCCGCCGAGAAGACTCTTGACCATGTGAGTTCCCATGTCTGTGAAAAACCGTGCACCCCCATCACACCTTGTACTGTCAGTGCCTGCCACGTATTCTCAGCATGATCCAAGCACTGCAACAGATCAAAATCCTGCCTGCGCTTCATTTACCTGGAAGTCTCACTTTTAAATATTTGTGTAAAACAGTACAAGAGAAGTATGCAGTGAGTAATTGACAGGAGATGTAGGAATGGGATATTTCTTGGTCCTAGAAACTTCCCTGTTTTTCTTATGCCATCACTTGCTTCCTTACTCTCCTCACTTCCCTAGCCTGGGTCCCTTGCTCGATCCCTTCCTTACTCAGTTCCCTGGTCCCCTTGACTTTGCCCTCCCACTGGCCCCCACCCCTGCATCTCAGCTGGGAGCCCTCAGCACAGAGTCGTACTTCCTGTGGGTGGCTGACTGCTGTGCATCCTTTTTCTTGTCCTCAGCCTCTCTCCAGTTCCCCTCAGCCCCCTTCCCCAAACTTCACAACTCCTCTTAGGTCTTTCCCTTCCCCACCACCTCCCCATACCTTGTGCCTCACAGAAAAAAAATAAAATAAAATATGTAATGAAAGAAATTTTTAAAAAAGGAAAGAAGGAAAGGAAGAAAGAAAAAGAAAAAAAAAGGCAGGAAGCAGGAAGGCTGGCAGACAGGAAGGCAGGCAGGAAGGAAGGAAGGCAAGAAGGCAGGAAGGCAGGCAGGCAGGAAGGAAGGAAGGCAGGAAGGAAGGAAGGCAGGCGGGCAACACCAGGGCCAGGGGCCATCAATCCTTTGCACTCCCATCTTCTAATCTCCTTCCTTTAGCTCTTTTTCACTTTCACTTCAGAGGAAACTGTGTCCCCTTTTTCTTTCCAAGGCTGGCCTCACCACCCCTGAACGTCCCCACCCTGCACATGCACTTTATCTGAGGTTTCTGCTCTCCTTCCAGAACTTTCTTTGTTAACTGCCTCCCTCCTATCTTCACTATCTCCCTCCTGTCTTTTACTTGCAGTTTCTAATCTTCCCTCTTCTCAAAAATAACAACTTCCTTCCCCTCTCTTTCTTTCTCAACCTTCTGCATTACTCTGTCCTTTGGATTTCACATACATATCTCCAAAGAGAAATCTCCGTTTTCCCCCTGTGCCTTCTTCATGGACTCCTTCTGCACTGACCCTGCTCCTTGACTGAACTTGGTCTCATTTATATGATCAACAAAGGAGGAGGACTGCTGGGTGTGTGTTCAGCTCCACCATTTCGTACGTGTGTGGCCTTGGACATGTTACTTCACCTTCCTGTGTCTCAGCTTCCTCACCTGTAGAATGGGGAAAATAATACTTTGGCTCCTTAATGAACATAATAATACAGTAATGATAGGATGCTAATTTGAACCAAAACTGGTAAGAATGGCACATAAGGGGGACAAAGAGAGTGACCTAATGATAGAAGAAAGTGATTCGTGCTAGACCATTTCCCTAGGATGCTTTGGAGTCCCCCATGATATGCACTAAATCCCTGTGAATCATTCTAATTCCATTTCATAGTCTACCTCTTCTTCTGATCTTTATCTGACTGTCCACCCTGCTGATGGACATGGCCTCTTTGTCTTTGGTGTCCAGGAATTTAACCTTAGTGCTTCTCACTAGGTCCAGTCTTGCCCTGCATTGCATGGTAGTTAGTGTGAACTTGCCCACCTCCAAAATGCTGCCAAATCTTCCACACTAGCGGTATGTTTTATTTAGTGTATCAGTGTGCTAGGGCTGCTATAATGAATACCACAGACCGGGTGGCTACAGAAATGTATTTTCTCACAATTCTAGAGGCCAGACATGTGAGAGCAAGCTGCTGGTGCGGGCTGGTTTTTTCAGAGGCCTCTCTCCTTGGCTTGCAGATGGCCACCTTCTTGGTGTGTCTTCACATGGTCTTCCCTCTGTACCTGTCTGTGTCCTAATCTCTTCTTTTTTTAAAGATTTTATTTATTTTGAGAGAGAGAGAGAGTGAGAGAGTGAGCGAGCATGAGCCCCCGGGGGGAGGGGCAGAGGGAGAGGGAATCTCAAGCAGACTCCACACTGAGTACGGAGCCCGAAGTGGGGCTTAATCTCACAACCCTGAGATCATGACCTGAACCGAAACCAAGAGTCGGACTGTCAACTGAGCCACCTGGGCACCCCCTTAATCTCCTCTTCTAATAAGGACACCAGACATATTAGAGTTGGGCCATCCTAATGACCTCATTTTAATTTAATTACCTCCTTAAAGGCCCTATCTCCAAATGCAGTCATTTTCTGAGATACCAGGGTTTAGGACTTCAACCATATGAATTTTGAGGGGGCCACAATTCATCCCATAACACTTATCTTTGATACCTTCAAAGGAGCTAACATGGGGCCTCTCACATTTGTGTCATTGGTTAAACAACTTGGGAAGAAACCAGGGAAGGGGACACAAGGCAGGATGCAGAGAAAAACAATCCTCAGAACCTGTTTCTGATAGCATCTTGGGGAAATGGTGGAGAAAGCAAGGAAGGTTAGTCATCGCCTCTAATGTTTTCCTTTCAATAACATGTCCTCACACCCCAGAATTATGTCACTAGAGTTGGGTTTCATTCTCCTTGCAAAATGATACCCCTGGGAAGGATGACATAATAGAACTACGAATTGGAGCAAGATAAATTCTACTTTTGTTACTCATGACTATGAAACCTTTGGGGCCTGGCACGTATAAAAACATGTTGGCTATTGTTGGTTTTATTATTATTATTATTATTATTATTACTATAATCATCATCGACTCTAAACTCTATGAAGACAGGGATACTTGGTATCCTGTCCATGGCTATACTCCCTGGCCTCAGGTTGTGCTTAGCAAAAAGTAGAATCTCAATATATTTGTTCAATAAATAAAGATAGTAAACCTCAGAGGCTCTCTTTTCTCATCTCTGGAAAGAACTAGTATTTACTGAGGACTCACTATGTTTCACATGGATTATGACATTTTCCACCTCACACCAATCATTTGAGGCAAGTACTGTTTTTATATGAATGGAGACATAGAGAGCTCAGTAACTGGTCAAGATCACACAGCTAACCAACAGCAGAGCTCAGATTCTGTTAGACTGAACCTGAAGTACCAATCAATGTGCTCTCGTGCCTTCCTTGTGTCCATAAAGAGGGGGGGAGAAACAGCAACTTGACAGGCTCGTTGGGACGATTAACTGGAATTTGTAAAGTGCCTAGTATGTAGTAGGTGCTCGATAAATATCACACCCTGCCACCTTACTCCATTTATCTAGCTGTCCAGGCAGAATCTGTCTTCTAACAAACAACTCCTTCCAGATCCTCCATTGGCCCAAAGACCCTGTAGCCACTGCCCTCCTTCTCCACTTCCGTTCATGGCAGAACTACTCTGGACACAAGAGAGGTCTGTACCTTGTGTTCTCACCACCCATGTTGTCTTGAATCCACTCAAGTCAGGCAGGAGTCTCTCCTCTCTTCTGAAACTGTTCTTAGCAAGATGACCAAATACATCCGATGAACGAGTCCAACATCCTCTTCTCTGTGTCACTTTCCCAGCCTCTTAACATCATTCAACAGAGCTAATGACTCTCCTTAAAACACCCTTTTCTCAGAGCTTCCTGGCTTTTGTTTCAGTCCCCTGGATGCTCCTTCTTGGTCCCCTTTGCTGGCTTACTCACCTCTATTCTGCATCTCAATATGGACATATCCCAGGCTGAAACTTCCTTCTTTATCTGCCTTCTCTGTCCAGGAAATCATGTCCAGAGACATGACTTAAAAGCCATCTGTATGTGGATGGTTCCAAATTTCTGACTCCAGCCTTGACTTCTCCCTGGAGTTTCAGATTCATGGATCCAACTTCCCATACAACATCGCCACTTGCAATTCTAATGGGCATCTCTAACTCAGCGTGCATGCTGTCCTCGGTACTGCATTCCCTTCCCTTTCTCCACCCAGACATTTCACATTCTTCCCCACATAAGTGATGGTCCCATCCGATGTTCAGGATAAAAATCTAGGAGTCATCCTTAATTTCTTATTTTCTCTTTTCCTACTTTGAATCCATCATCAAGTTCCGTGGAAGGCTTTACCTCCAAAATGTAGATCAAACCCATCTATCTCAAATCCCTTTGGAATTAAAATGGAATTTTGACATGACTTACAAGGCTCTTTGTGGTCTAGCTCTTGCCCTCCTCTAAGACCTCCAGTATGGCCACAACCCCTCCTTGTTGTGATGCTTTGGAAACACTGAAATCCAGTCCTTGAACACAACAGACTCATTTCTGTCTCAGGGCCTTTGCACTTGCTATTCCTTTTGAATGGATTTCTTTCTCTCAGATCTTCACATGACTGTCTCCTTCTTATCATTCAGGTCTCAACTAACATATCATCTTCGCAGAGAAGATTTCTAGGAGCACCTTACTTAAAAATATCTTCCCACTCACAATTCATGTCCCTCTATTAGTTAGGAAAGTGGCTACGAATATGAATAAACCTGGTAAAGGCCTGAACCGATAGATCTTTGTCTCACATATTAAGATATCCAGGGTAGTTAGGTCAAGGCTGTTCAAGGCTCAATGATGCCATCAGGAACTCTGGCTCTTTCTCACGTTCTACTCTGCCACCCTTAACATCTTGACTTTCTTCCTTATGATTTCACTTCAAGGTTGCAAGACAGCTGCTGCACCTCTGGGCATTATGTCTGTGTCCCAAACAAGGAGAAGGGAGAGTCCAAAGAATCAGAGTCTTTTCTTACATGGCTCTGCATTTTATTGGACAGGCAAGGCCTCCTCAGTGTGTTCAACCTGGCATCATGGACTTGGGTCACACAATCCCCAGGAGTAAGGGATGTTGGAGACACAAGTATTTTATCTTCCCAGCATGCATACTAGAGAATGCAAGGCAGAAGGGGGATGTAAATGATTTGGGGTAGCTAATCCCAATCACCTTTTATGCCATACTGTCCTGTTTACTTTTTTAATAGAACTTATGATTATTTGAAGTTCCCTTGTTATTTTTCTGTTTCCTTACTCATGGTGTACTCTTATCTAGAGTAAGCCACACAAGACTGGTGACCTTGTATCTTTAGTTTAGGACCGTGACTAGAAGTGACTCTAGTACACAGTAGGCAGTCAATAACTAGTGGTTGATTATTGAATATGCCATAAAAAAATAGCTAAAATTTGCCTCTGTTACAAGTAGATTTCTATTATGCATAAAACACAAAGCACTAGATAATTGAAGTTTAATTATAAGTGTCCCATGGAAATTGACTGGCATGCTGTTGAGACACTGCTGAGTGAACAGTCCTGATCTGAGGAGTAACAGTGGGTCTGTTCACAGCAGCTGCATGGATAGTATTGATGGTATCTTCCATTAGGTCCACACTCACTCTCAAAGCTGTCTTTGTGATAGCTTAACTGGCAGAATGTCCATGGGTTAGAGAGAAGGTAAGTGTCCTCCCACAGGATCCAGCCACTGGTCATGTCATGTGGATTTGTGATGAGTCACTGAGCTTCCTGGCCACACACAAGCTCCAAATATTATATAAAGTATGAATGACATATACACAGGCCTGGTCAGGCCCAAGGTAGGTTTCTACACCTGCCCAAGTTTCTATTTAAAAGAAGAGATTTAGTGGTGGCTCTCAAGTTCAAGGTTGAACATCGTCACTGGAGTCTAGGTGTGCCTGGTAATGGCTGATGGGCTAACCAAGTGGTCCCTTTCTTAGGGGGCACTGAATAGCCTCCTGGGAATCCCTTACCCTAAAGAAGAGTTGGGCTTACAAGTTCAGCCCAATACCAAAGTCTCAAAGCTCTGCAGAGAGAAGAGATACTGAATACTGCCCCTTGCCTTCAGGTGAGCTCTTCATGGATTCATGTCTGAATCCAGGGGAAATAAGGAGCTGTAGGAAGATATGGGAATAAAAATTTTTTTTTTACAAATCCTCCAACTATGCAGCACAAAGCTACATTGCTTTGGTGTGTATGTAAAAGAGGTTAACCAGGGGAAGAAGAGGTGTTCCTTCCCCTTCTTCATGGCTCACAGCCAGGCCCTGGTGCATGGAGGACACCAGAGAACACAGACCCCCCCCCCCCCAGCTTGTTGAGGTGTCTAATGTGGTGGCCACACCTACAGCGACTTATTCCTAAGCAAGATTGCTCAGAATGCTCAGAATGCTCAGAAACAAGCAGGAGAGAGTCGGTGGGGATAGAGATATTGCAATGGTGGGTAGGAGTGAGCTATCTGTTTCATTATTCGTGAGAAGAACTCATTTTATTTTATTTTATTGTGTATTTCATTTTATTTTGTTTCAGAAACTCACTTTAAACTTTAGTCCCAGCCCCCACTTCAGCCTAACAAAGCCCTGGGAAAATGGGCCTCATACATTTATTGAACCAATATTGACTGCCAGGTACTGTACTAGACATTGAAGAGCAAGGAAACAAAATAGATCAAGTCCCTGCTTTCATAGAGCGTATTTCCTTGTAGAGGGAGAGATGGAGATGGAACTGATGGAAGGGCTAAATGTTGGATATAAAAAGAAAGATTAATTTAGAATATTGAACTGGACTCAAAAGAGAAGTTTAGGGAAAATTACTCTTAGGGGGAAGACACCAACTATTCTCCATCTCCACCTCCAGCAGGTCATAACCAGCATCACCACGAGCCAAAACAGACCTCCAGGGGCCAGCCCTTTTTATCCCTTTCCTATGCACCAAAAGTCCCATTGCCTTCCTCACACAAGTGACAGCCTGGCCTTGGGATTTATGAGCGTGACATCTCTGTGGCGGGGCTGTAAGCGCCTGCGCCCCGGCTTCCGGAGAGCCTCATGCAAGGGTGAGCTCATTGCGGGGGCTTGAAAACTCTCTGTTGACCGTGTGACAGAGTGAATGAATGAAGGGGAGTCACGTTGCAACAGGTGAGCTTTAGGTCAGACATAAATGCTTCTTGTCAGGCTCATGAAATGCTCAAACAGCTGTGGGGGGAGCGTGTGGTTTGCACCATGTCAGGCTTCAGCTCAGGGAGGATTAACCCATTGGCTGCAGCAAAGTTACTGCAAGTGGATCTGTTTCATCCACAGCACATGCCGGAGGCTGGAGGGTCAGTCCAGCTATGGCCACAGAGGGCCCTTGCAAATATGTAGAGTTCTAGAAGTCTAAAAACAGTGGGAGCCACAATGCGTGGGACTCATGAATCTCAGGCCAAATCCTAAAAACATTCTACCATTTGCTGCCTTGACCAGAAAAAGAAAAAAAATGTGTGAGTGTGTGTGTGTATGTGTGTGTAATAAGTTTGTTAAGTTCTGCACAATGTCTTAGAATCACCTCTTTTTTTTTTTTTTTTAAAGATTTTATTTATTTATTTGAGACAGAGAGAATGAGAGACAGAGAGCATGAGAGGGAGGAGGGTCAGAGGGAGAAGCAGACTCCCTGCCGAGCAGGGAGCCTGATGTGGGACTCGATGCGGGACTCGATGCGGGACTCGATGCGGGACTCGATGCGGGACTCGATGCGGGACTCGATCCCGGGACTCCAGGATCATGACCTGAGCCGAAGGCAGTCGCTTAACCAACTGAGCCACCCAGGCGCCCCTTAGAATCACCTCTTTAGGGCAGGTAAAATCCTGGCCAGGTAGGCAGAGATTGTTTGACAGTTTTGGGGAATATGAATGCAAGAGAATGAGAAGTGAAGCACACTGTTTATTCAGCAACACTGAAAAAACATTTAAAAAATAGCAAAGTGGAGGGACGCCTGGGTGGCTCAGTTGGTTAAGCATCTGCCTTCAGCTCAGGTCATGATGCCAGGGTCCTGGGATCGAGTCCCCGCATCAGGCTCAGCGGGGAGCCTGCTTCTCCCTCTGCCACTCCCCCTGTTTGTGCTGTCTTTCTCTAACAAGTAAATAAATAAAATCTTTTAAAAAAAATAGCAAAGTGGAAAAAGGGAGGACTAAATAGTAAAGAGATACGGATCCGGAGAACAGATTGGTGGTTTCCAGAGATGAGAGGTTAGGGGAGAGTGGGCAAAAGGGGTTAAAAAGTACAAACTTCCAGTAATAAAACAAACAAGTCCTGGGGGGTATGATGCACAGCAAGGGGACTGTAGTTAATAATACTCTACTGTATATTCGAAAACTGCTAAGAGAGTAGATCTTGAAAGTTCTCATCATAAACAAAAAATCTTCGTAACTATGTGTGGTGATGCATGTTAGCTATACTTATTGTGGTGATCATTATGCAATGCATGCAAATACTGAATCATTATGTTGTAAACCTGAAACTAAGATGATGTTCTATGCCAATTATATCTTAATTCAAAAATTGTAACGGGCAGCACCTTGCCCATCCTCTGTCTACTTTGACCAGGATTCTCAGTTGAAATGCATTCTACATTATGACTCAGCCCACAATAATGATGAATCACCTACCTACCTACCTACCTACCTACCTACCTACCTACCTATCTACCTACCTGAGACAAAAGTTTCACAAAACAATACTTAGCTTACTATGTGCAATGCACTCTGGTATCGTCCACTATATTCTTTTTCTTTTTAAAAAATGCTGGTGAACCTATGAAGTTCTGTGGCTTTGGCCATTAATTTTGACACCATGGCCCCAGGTAGCTTTGGACTGAGGGAGTTCTGCGGTGGACCGGGGTGGAAAGCGCCTCGTGCTGTGCAGGCTGCGGGAACACGGCAGGGCCTAGGTCTTGCCGAGAGTGTGGATGCCTGTCTCTGCGCTGCTCCAGGCCAGGTCAGCCTGCTAACCCTGTGCTCCCAAACTATGCGGGCTGAGGCGTCAGGAGATGGGGTGAGTGGTCACCCCCTGCAAGTCTCTCAGCCTTATGAGCCTCTGGCGTCCCCACCTACAAAACAGAAATTCGGCAAAGCTCATTGATTCAGACCCTGTGACAGAATGGAATTTGTTATAATTTAGTTAGGGGTGACTACAATT
This sequence comes from Mirounga leonina, assembly GCF_011800145.1. NCBI lineage: Eukaryota > Metazoa > Chordata > Mammalia > Carnivora > Phocidae > Mirounga > Mirounga leonina. Next base: position 29,244,826 of record NW_023270415.1, on the reverse strand, counting down.
GCTCATCTGAGAAATGTGAATTTAATCAAGTGATGTTTTTTTGAGTCCTGCCCAGAAAATGTCAGTATCTTTCCATTATATGTTAAAATGCTGACAGAAGTCACCCCACCCCAACTGCTTACTCTTAGCTCCCTTTTGTCAGACAGATAATCTGAATCAAAAGGATTTCATTGGAGTGCCATTTTCTTGGTTATTGAGAGAGGTGACACTTGGCCTCAGGCTAACGGGAAGGAGCTTCTTGCACCTCCTTGTGCGGAAGGGCAGGCCTGGAGTCCTGCTAAATGGAAAAATACTGTATTGTCAGCATGTTATTAGAGAGTGTTATGCTGAGAAAAATGAATGTTTTTACTGTTGGATGTTAGTGTTCTTGAGTGGGAGATGCCCTGAAGTTTCATGAATGAGGAAAGAGGAGTTCTGGACGCCTCACTGGTGAGGAAGCTGAACCTCGAGTGGGATGGGTCCTCTCACTGAGGCTCTGAGACCGGGCCAGGCATGAGGTCTTTGTAATCACCGATACCTGTCTAGAGCCCACAAGGGCCTGGCCCATGGTAGAGGCTTAAAATGTAGTTGTGGGACAAGCAAACGACAAGGGACATGCTGGAGGGGACCTCTTCCTGGGAGGCCTGTGTGCCTTGAAGTTTTTTCTGTATTTGGCAGCAGGGCAGTTGACAAGAGCCAGCAAGTCCATTGTCCTCTTGTACTGTGATTCTCCTCAGACGTGGTGTCAGTTCCTCGGTCACCAGCTTTGTATGTGCACTTCTGTGCCATGTGGCAGGCGGGGGGCCCCGCTGGGACTGGGGGCCAGGGAAAGGGGTGGCCATGTGCTCTGCCCCTTTCTTTCGGGCTCTGGTGTGGATCCCGGCATGGAATCCCCTGGAGACCTCCTACTAGAGGCACAGAAGACAGGAGAGAAAGACTCAGCCCTGGATGGCACAGCATCCAGCAAAGACACCCCTTGGGAAGGAAAGCAGGGTGCATAGCACCTAGGTTGTGATAATGATGAGATTTTGGAGAAATCCCAAAGAGATCGGCTCTCGGCTGTACGGTTATTTGGTCGGTTTTTACTTCTGGTCGGCTCCAAGGACCTCCAGGCACCTATTCATCGATTGCCTTAAGGATAGAATAACTGCTGGAATTTCTTTTATAGCATTTCCATTCCTGCTGGGGTTCTTTTCCCCCCTAAAATGCGGGCTATGCTTTCAGAAAATTAGACTTTATTTAAAACCTCAACATGGTTAGTTGTTTATGTTGGTGGAGACACGATGTTTGCAACATATCTAGGATCGGCTGAGACTTCTTTGTCCTTGTTTCATAAGATCAGTGGCAGCCGCCTGAAGTAAAAGCTCCTGGGGGTCAGGGCCACGCTTCTACTTGTGAACTACACGAGGGTTAGCAAGTGTACTCAACAAAGCAGACGTGAACAGCAGGATAGACTGAGTCATCTCGCTAAGGGGGTGGGGTCACTATGATGCAGAAGAGGCTCATTTACTGCTAGAAATGATGTAATTACAAGGAATCTGAAATGAAACAGGGAAAAACAATTATATTGCCTCAATGGGAGAACACACCAAATGAGTTTTCCTGTTTTTCCTGTTTTCTGCAGATTTAGAAAATCAGTAATAAGGCATCAGACCTAGATGAGTTTTAACAGTGTATTAACTTTATAAAGGATTTCAGTACTGAACTGTTAACTATAAAGTTAAAGGGAAGTTTTCCCCTGGCTATGGCTACGGTTTGCCATTTTTTCACCCGTTTTTCATCTCACCATCCCTCAAAGCTTCATGAGTAGCTTTAATGAGCAACCTAGAATAGGAAGAGTTTAGAATTCAAGATGATTACCTTACATTTTTGGACAGTTCAAAACATTTCCTCTTGTGCCATCTCATTTAATCATCATAACAATCCTAGAAGATGGTGCTCCTATTAACTATGAGTAGTTCTGTTGAGGTAGCAAAAGGTTGAGAGAAGCTAGAATCTCAACACTGTCCTGCCTCTGTTCCTAGAGAGATATATATGCTGAAGCCAAGTGAGGGCTAATTCAAAGCCTTTGTTAGCACAAGGCTTTTGCCCCCAATGCCAGTGCATCCCCCAGGGAGCCAGGCTGGACTGCTTGGCGGGCTCCTTGTGACCAGGCAGAAGCAACCATGTGACAAGTGTTTGACAAGCAAGCTGCACTTAATTCTCAGCTCTCTGTTTTCCTGCTCTGAGTCTGAGGAGAGAATGGTCCAAGAAAATGGGAGACAAGTGAAGGAGAAGAAAAGGAGACTCCTTTAAAGCCTAGAGCAGGACTGGCCTGTTTCACCTCATCAGAGCAGGACAGTGCCCAGTAGCTTCCGTGGCCTGGGAACTGTCCTAAGTCTCTGGCCCTGAGGGATTTGCAATTTAAAGATCGGTACTCTTTAGAGAGTGAGACCTTGCCGCTCAACACTCAGCCCAGGGACGAGACCTTGCTTTGCCCATATTTGCCCTCTTCTTCCTTGGAGAATAGGCGGGAAGGGATAAAGGAAGAGAATATGGTAGCCAAGAGCCTCCTTACGGGATGATAATCCTTCCTGTATGATAGCTGATCATACTCAGACTCAGAAGGTTCAGTAGCTTGTCCTACATCATGCATTGGGGCAGAGCTAGAAGCAGGGTGAGAATTGCATCCCTCCAAGCCTCCTGTTGGACGAGCAGAGCTGTACTGCACATCCCCCCAGGCCCCACTCCCTGCTGAGACTGCACACATCAGCAGAATATACACAACAGCCGCTCATGAGCTGTGAAAGGCAGTGGAGGGAACTGTGAGTCTGGCTCCTTCTAGGCAGAGGAGTTAAAAGTACTGAAATACGAAGGAAGATTTACAGGAACTAAATACATGGAACTGGGCTACTTGATGATTACGAGGGATGTGATATCAGGCTGTACATTTTTGAAGGATGGAAATGCTTGACATGATGAGCTAGTTAGCACAGACTATGATGAAGGAATGAACAGTACGAAGTCGGATAAGTTGGATAATGGAACGATAACTAAGAACTCTCTTTTCCTTCGTCTTCTTTCTGTAGAGAGGAGAGGAATACACAGACTTTGGCACCCTGATGAATTTAAAAGTTATTTTTCCAACACAGGCATCCACTGATTGCTGTAGAATGAAATAGAACAAATGAAGATTTCAATCCCAGATGAATTTCCTATCCTCTTTTAAATAAACTTTGCATAAATGCCTCTTCTTTCACATCTTTCCCTATGTCCACTGTCAGTACTGTAATTCTTGCTCCATTAAGTCTCATTGGGCCACTAGCCATCTCTCTTCCTCGAGATTCTCTAACCACTGTACCCTCCACATGGCCACAACGTGACCTTTCTAAACCACTTCCCAGAATAATACTGTAAAACCACATGACCTAACATGAAGACTTTATGAGTTAGCCCTCTTTCTATTGCAAATAATAAAAAACCTGACTCAAGCTGCTTACATTAAAAAATTTACCTTTTAGGTTACTGTCACGGGAAGGTCCAGAGATGGGAGGACTGGCTATGGGATGGTTTAATCCTGAGGCTCAGCGATGTGATTCAAGACCGAGTATCTTTGTGTCTCCCTCTGGCCTCCCATGGTGATGCCAGCTTCATTCTGTACTGGTGTGGGCTGGCCCCGGGCTTGCAGGAGGAAGCCGGCAGCTTGTAGGACTGCAAACTTCCCTGACTACTTTCAAAGAGACAGTGCTGTCTCAGGATGCCGGGCGAGAATCCCGAGATTCACTCGATTGGATAGGCTTAGGTCACCTGCCCAAACTGAACCCATCTTTGTGGCCAGAGGAATGGTGAGTGTTGGTTGGCTTAAGTAAATTAGGGACTACCCTGCACATGGGTATTGGGTAAACCTCACCTGAAGTACTTGGGTTGAATAGGGTTGGGAGATTCCAGAACAAATGAGGGACTGAAACAGGAAGGACCGAATGCTGGGTGTGCCACTAGAGACCCTCCACAATTGAGTTACCAACCATCTAATCCATCTCAGGTAGTTCATAGCTACCTCCTTTGCATCCCCTGTACTCAGCCATGTGGGACTATTTGTTGTTCTTGGAATAGCCCCTGTAATCTCCACCTCCAAGTCTTTACTCATGCTGTTCTGTAATCTAGAATATACAGCCCCGCACACCAGTATGTTGAAGAACTACTCATCCCCGAAGAGCTAGCTCAAAAGCCATTTTTCCATGGGTGCTTTTTCAGAGTCATAGCCAAATTAATATTTCCCTTCTCTCTTCTCCAATTCATCTTCTTCATGGTACCAGCTGTGTGATTCTGGGCAACTTTCCTGACCTGTGTGAGCTTCCGTTTCTTCCTATGTAAAGTGTGGATAACACGAATGTCTATGTCAAGAGTTGCTGTGCAGATTAAATAAGTGAATACATGTCAGCTCTTAGAACATTGGCTGAGTCTTGCTGGACTCATCAGCATGGGTTATTATTTTCATTTTTGCATTTTATATACCAGTGAGCCTTGTGATAGCCTGACTTTGGGTTTATCTCTCCAATTGATTGTGAGCTGCTGGAGTGCAGACTAAAACATATTTACCATTTTATCTTTCTTTGATTCACTTAAATATTTTTTAGCACCACTCTGTGTCAAATAGTAGGGTACAAAAAGCAGGACATGCTCCGTCTCTGCCCTTTTAAGACCTAGCATGTGCCCAGCATGGAGACGGCACTCAAGAAGTGTTTGTAGAGTTGAACTGAAATTAGGACGGACAGAAATAACTATGTTTCCTGGCTTGGTGGCCCCGGTGTTTACGAGTGAAAATCCAAGTGAAGCCTGACCATAACAGCTGGTCCAGGTCCAAAGGCGGGCAAGAACCATAACTTGGACTGGCTGAGGTTGTGCCATTTGGGGTTATTGCCAAAGCAGCAGACAAACCATGGACAGAATATACCACAGATAAGGATATTAGTGAAGTGACAGGACCACAGGTAGGTGATCTTGACATGCACTCAGCACAAGGCCCACAAGGTCAGAGGACCCCAGAATGGAGGGTTGCTTCCTTTTGGGCCTTTTGGGTTGGGCTGCGGTATGGCAGCCTTCAAAGATCCCCCTACGACCAGAGGGGGGAAATTCTTGCTGTGCCTGACATAGCCTCAACCTTTCACATTCTTTTTCTTACTTTGCCTTTTGGCCTATTCAGATGAACCAAGGAATTTTGGTAAAAGGAGGCTTTGCAGTAATTCAGATGAGATGCCAGCGGTGGCCTGAACAGGATCATTATTAGAAATGGGGATGGGGTTGTATGTGGGTTTTGAAATATTGAGGAAGGAGAACAGATTGGACTTGATGATTGTTTGGATGTGCAAAATAGATCAGTGGGGATGATTCCATCACAAATAATTGACACCCGTTCTCATGCTGGGAAAAACAAAGGAAATGTATTCTCTCGACAGAAGACTTAAGGTTAGGACCCACTGTAGGGTGAGTTCAGCAGCCCAACATTCCTTGCCTTTCCACTCTGCCACTCACAGCATGGGCTTCCTATCACATCAACAGATGGCCACGCCCAGTGACAGGTTTTTGTTCATATGGGATGGGAGAAAAAAATTGGCTTCTCTTTCTGAGAAGTCTGAAACAAGCCTCTTCTGTTTCTTTGGTCTAGATTGACTTAGACCTGCCCACCCACAAACCAATCAATCACTAGCATGGGGGATGAGAGTTCCACAGTGGACTTGAGGGTGGGGTGGGTGAGATCAGGTGGAATGGATGGTGGGGGGGCAACCATGAGGTTGCCGAGGCCACTAGGTAATGGTAGTACCATCTACTGATTAATGGGAGGAAGAATTGGTTTGGCGAGAAGATAATGGACTTATTTTTAGATTTGCATCCTCATGTTTGTTTTCATGTCATAGAGGAGTCCAAAGGATGCTTAGGTCACTGGAGAATTTCTGAGGACACATCCTTAATCAAGAAGAGTATGGGCCCGAGAAGCTATACCCTCTTTAAGGAGCCTTCTTCCATTGCCAGCCCAGACTCCATCCTAGCTCTGGTAGAGGTGGTCTTACCACACTGGCCAAACCATGTGTGAACATTTTTCTGCTTCCAAAGGGGTGCTCGCTTCATTGCTCCTCACTAACTCATCTCAGCGTCATGTTCAAAGCTCAAATGAGATGGTGCATGAGTACCTGGTAATTTTAGGTCTGCTGATTAATCTTTAATGGGCTTTTTCACTTCCCAAGTGCTGCTTCTGCAAGTATTATGCTACCATGAGGAAGAAGGGTTGTACTGCAGACAGTTGCTCCAAATGCAAGGTCTAGCCTATGGTGTGTTTGGAATTCACAAGTAACTAGTAAAGCATAACTCGAATGAGATCTTGAGAAGTAGCATAGTATAGTGGTTAGGAATATAGATGATGAAGTCAGACTGTCTGGGTTCAAGTCCCAGCTACACCACTACAAGATGTGTGACCCAAACATTCTTACTCTGTGCTTCAGTTTCCTCATCTGCAAACTGAGGATGATTATGATGATACTAACAGAATCTACCCCACAGGCTTGTTAATAAGTCAATTATATGTGAAATGCATAGAGAAGGCTTTGGCATATAGGAAATGCTCTTTATTTGCTTGGTTCTTGATTATATTTTTTAAATAAATTCTTTAAAAATTTTTAATTGTATACTTTTCTTCCTTTTATGAATAAATTCTAAACCAAATCGTACATTCAGGGTTTGATTGAATGTTTCTTTGTGGCATAGTCTGAGTAACTTGATATGGAATCAAAAGCCCATCCCAGCTGACCTTAGGGCAGCTCGATGCCAAAGCTGTGGTCTCAGGGGTTCCTCAAGACTTGGCTCCATCTCGGCCACAGGTGGTCTATTACCTTGTTTAACTGATTACAGCCAATTAGAGGGAAGGACTTAATTTGCCTTTCTAGCACTTATAATCAGCTAAAATATTCGACATCACTTCCTGATGCTAAGATCTCCTGCTTCCTCTTTCCCACACAAGAGCAGCAAAAAGAAAAGGATATTCAAATGGAGGCGTTTTCCAAGTGTTTCTAAATTTTTACTGGATGATTATTTCTCCTTCCCTTTGGCTTTTGACACATTTATAAATCGGTTATGTAATAATCTATTGCAGCTTTGAACTAAATGCAAATCACCTCTTTTAAAGTCGAAGGAATCAGAAAATTTGCAGAAAAAAATTAAGGAGATGGAATTTATATAGGTTAGTTTCCCATTATAAAAGAATATATGCTTAATATGGACATTTGGAAAATATAGAAAAGTATATGGGAAAAAATCACCAATGGTCCCAACCAGAAATAGGTACTATAAACATTTTAGTATATTTTCCTCCAGGCTTTTATTCTGTGTATAGATTGTGTTTGACATAGTTGTGATCAAAGCCCAAATACAATTTTGTGTCCCAAATTTTGTTTTATAAGTATTTCCCACGTGGCTATAAATTCTTAGTAAAAATTTATAACAGTTGTATGGTATTTCACTATGTTTGTTTTTCTATTACTGAACACTTCATTTAAAAATTATATCTACTATTTTCATATTTTCTTCCAGTATTTTTGGTTTCTTATTTATAACTGATTTCAGGCAGTAGAATATGTAGGTCATAGGGCATAAGCATTTTTAAGGCTCTTGATTCATATTGTCTATTCTAAAATGTCTATTCCAACTTAACCTTCCCACCAACAATGGGAGAGAGTGCACTAGCAGAAGGTAAAAGGATTTTATCCCAGTGCTGTCCAAAGGAAGCTGGTAGGGTTGCTATTTCCTTTCCTCCTGAGTTCCTTTTTAAAAATTATTGTGATTTAAAAACAGAATAAAATTTATCACCTTAGTCATTTTTAAGCATACAGCTCAGTCTTGGTGAGTATATTCATAACGTTATGAAACAGATCTCTAGAACTTTTCATCTTGCAAATCTGAAACTCTATACTCACTAAACAACAACTCCCCTTTTCTCCCTCTGTCCCACCCCCCTACTAACCTCCAGTAACCATTGCCTATTTTCTATTTCTATGAATTTGATACTTTAGATACCTCATGTAAGTGGGATCATACAGTCCTCCCAAGTCCCTTTTGGAATAGTGTATCTAGAAACTACTTGCAGAGAAACTGTCAGTGAGTGTGACTTCCGTGAGTGAGAGGTGAGAGACAGGTAGACCATGCTACTTTCCTCTCCCTTATCGCTACATTGTCCACCCCAGCCCCAGCCTATCCCCTTGGAGCTCCATAGTCTTATAACCATCTGCCTCTCAGATGTCACTACTTGGATACCCCACAGTCACTTCTCACACAACATGGCCAAGACCAAACTCATCACCTCATTCCATTTCAAGCCTGCTCTTTGTCCTCCGAGTTGCCTGTCCCGGCGGAATCCCGCCATCATCCATCCGGGCGTACAAGATAGAAACCTGGAGCTGTCCTGATTCTTCCTAGTTGCTTATGGCAAAGTAACACGGGTCTCCAGCCCTTCTGCCAATTCTACCTTCTAAATAGCTCTTGAACCTGACCCATCTCCTTCTGCCTGTTCTTCATTTCAGTCTCTTACTGGGTTAGTCCCCAACTTCTCCCTGCTTCTAGCCTGACTCCCTTCAGTCCATACTCCAAACTACTGCCCAAGTTATCTTCTTAAAGGACAAATCTGATGATCTTACTTTCTTGCTTAAAATCTTTCATGGTCTTTAGGGTAAAGTCCAAAGTCCTCAAGGAGACTTTTCATGATCCGCCCCCCCTCCCCAGCTCATCCACGCCTTCCCCTCCAGCCCGGTGCTGCAGCTGTGCACACCTGTTTGCAGAGCACCTCATACTCTGTCAAGACCCCTAGGCCTTTTGCACATGCTGTTACCTCTTTTTGGAATGCCTTTTTCTGCCTTCCCCTCTTGGCCATGTGTTATTCAGCCATTTAAGTGTCAGATGAGTCATCCCTTCTCCAGGAAGCCCTCCCAAATTCCCCAGCCTGGATCTGGTGCCCCTCCTCTGGCCCTCACAGTCCCTAATACAGACCTCCACTTTTGAGTCATCCTTAATTACTGCCTTACATACTTATCTGTCTCCTCAACTAGATTTGTAAGCTACTTAAAGACAGGTTTTGGATGTTTCATATCTCCATCTCCAGCCCTAGCCCAATGCCTGGCACATATGAGATGCTAAAAAATATCCTTACTGAATGCATATTGAATGAAGTCACCCTTGATCTTATTCCTCCACCACGCTGCTGCTTTCCAAGGAAAGGACAGAACCTTCTCCCTGTTGCTACAGCATATATAAGGTTATACAATGAGTCCTTATAAAAGCCAGCCTTCCTCTCATTTATAGGGAAGAAGTATGGATAATACTGTATTTTCAAAGTGGAGACTTCCATGTGAGAATCAAAGCATTACTAAATCTTGTGACCCCATGAAAAGCCAAGAAACATAGAAAGTACTTTTCTTTTAACAGAGCCCATGTATTTTGTCCAGCATACTACTGTCCTCTGTCAGTGGTCTTTAACACCTCCCTGCACCCCTTCTAAAAGCTTAGTACCAAAGTGCAAAAAGCCCAGAAGTATGAGTCTAAGGACAGGTCATGGAGTCCAAAGTCATGACTCAACTGTATTTCACCCTCCTTTCCTATTGTACACTGATGCATGTGCTGGTTTTATTCAGTGTGGAAACTTTTTTTTTTAAATGAATACACTGAAATACCTTTCGTCTATTACCCCATTCTGGAAAAGACTCCCTGAAGAAAACTGAGAAAGTAATTTTGTAAAGCATTTTTTTAAAG
>NW_023270415.1:29225658-29235069 GCF_011800145.1 Mirounga leonina | reverse complement strand
TTTATTTATTTATTTATTTATTTATTTATTTATTTATTTATTTATTTATTTATTTATTTATCAGGGGGAGTGGGAGAGGGAGAAGCAGGCCTCCCACTGAGCAGGGAGCCCGATATGAGGCTCCATCCCAGGACCCTGGGATCATGACCTGAGCCGAAGGCAGACGCCCAACGACTGAGCCACCCAGGCGCCCCTGTAAAAGCATTTCTTAATCAGGTTAGAAGTCTAACGAGAATTTCTCCTTTAATCCTGCTTCGCCCCATACCCGCGCCCTTAGCTCCGCCCCCCCCCAACCCTTTTGGTTGCTATTGCAATTCAGTGGCATTTGCTCCACAATCAGCATTTCTTCCCCTTGCCTTCCCACTCCCACCGTCCTGGGAGGCAGGGAAGGAGGCCCGTACGAGAAGGAGAGAGAAAGAACCCCAGTACTATTCAGCCTGCCCGGCTCCCTACAGGAAGTGATCTTTCTGCTCTTAGGCCAGCCACACGCCTCCCAGCCAGCCAGCAGCTCTAACTAATTAGCACACGTGATGGGAATTGGAAACAAAGTCGCCAACAATAGGAGCGTGGGAACCAGGACTGCGGCGCAATTACAGCTCCCCTCCTCCACTACCCGCCGCCCCCCGCCCCGCCCCGCCCGGAGCGGCGGGCGACGCGCTGTCCGCCTGGGCAGAGGGCCGGCGGGATCCCGGCGCCCGGGGCCTCCCTGTCCCCAGCGTCCGTCCAGTGGGTCCCGCCGCTCCTCTGCTTCTGGGAGCGTCCGCACACAATAGGGGGAAAGCGTGTTTAGGGAATCGCAGGTCTTGCCAGGTCACGGGGCAGGTCAGTTACCCTTTGTTGGGGAAGAGAGAGGGAAGAAAGACGGTCATCAGATAGCCTCCTTGCGGCAGCTTAGGGACCCTCCAGTTTAGGAGCGCAGGCCGCGCGCTGAGGGCCGGGCACCCCACTGACATCTGCGGGGGTGGGGGGTGGGGGTGGGAGCTGCAGGCTCGGGGAGGAATGCACTTGGGTTATATTCTGTGTGCCACACGTGACCCTGGCCTTTACCGCGTGCTGTTGCAAAAGGACTGTGGCAGGGGCTGGGTGCAGCGACAGCAAGCAAGGGCGCCAGGAGGGAGAGAGCCCGCACCTCCAAACCGGCTTACCGGCTCACCATAACTAGCGGTCAGCAGCTCTGCCCGCTTGCACCCAGAGGTCTTGGTCCAAGTGATTTCAGAGATGGGTTGATGGAACTATGCTTCTGACCTTACCCAGTACGTTGCATTCCACGTATGTTAGCTTTATTGAGATATAATTCACATACCATACAATTCACTCATTTAAAGTGGACAATTCAGTGGTTTTTAGTATATTCACCAGAATCCATTTGAAAATATTTTCAGGGCACCTGGGTGGCTCAGTTGGCTAAACGTCTGTCCTGGCTCAGGTCATGATCTCAGGGTCCTGGGGTCAAGCCCCCCTCTGGCTTCCTGCTCACCGGGGAGTCTGCTTCTCCCTCTGTCCTCCCCCACTGGTGTTCTCTCTCCCTTTCTATCTCTCTTCCTTTCTATCTCTCTCTCTCTCTCTTTGGAAAAAAAAAAAAAGAAAGAAAAGAAAAAACATTTTCATCCTCTTAAAAAACAAAAACAAAACCCCTGGGTCCTTTAGCTTTCACTCCCTCTGTATCTCTCCCTCCCCTACTCCCCAGTTCTAAGCAACCACTAATGTACTTTCTGTCTCCTATAGATTTCCCTATGCTAGAGAGTTCATCTAAATGGAATCATATATCATCTTTTGTGACTGGTTTCTTTCACTTAGCATGTTTTTAAGGTTCATCCATGCTGTAATATATATCAAGACTTCCTTTTTATTGCTGAGTAATGTCGCATGGGCTATAATCACATTTTGTTTATCCATTCATTTGGTTGATGCACATGAATTGTTTCCACCTTTTAGCCATTATGAATAATGCTGCTATAGACATTCACATGCAAGTTTTTGTGTGAACATGCTTTCATTTCTCTTGGGTGAATACCTAGGAGCAGAATTGCTCAGCTGTGTGGTCAATTTGTGTTTAACTTTTTAAAAAAAGATTTAATTTATTTATTTGTCAGAGAGAGAGAGTGCACAAAGAGGGGGAGTGGGAAGCAGAAGGAGAAGCAGGCTCCCCGCTGAGCAAGGAGCCGGATGCAGGCTCCATCCAGGACCCGGGGATCACGACAGAAGCTCAACAGACTGAGCCACCCAGGTGTCCCAATTTGTGTTTAACTTTTAAGGATAATGACAGCTTCCAAATTGGTGGTAAATTCCCAACCAGCAATGTATGAGGGTTTCACTTTCTGCAGATTGTCCCCAGTACTTGCTTTGTCTTTTTTATTACAGCCACTCTGATGGGTGAAAAGTGGTTTCTCAGCCTTTCCAGTCCTAAATTTCTAAAGTCTTTCTGGGTGTTAGATCTGGACCTAGCATAGTATATCCTAGAAGGGTCATGAATGGTAACTTAGTGAATTAGCTGCTAACACACAATGGTATTACTGTTTCCAGTGAAAACTGAAGTAGAAGGTAATTATTTACAAACATGTATCTGATATCATAGAGCTGGCCAAGAAAGTTCTCAGTTAAGAGTTGACTCCATTTGCTACTTCCCCATCCACACCCCCACCCCATTTACAAATCTTAGCTTCTACTGTCTGTAACAGACAAACTATTCTCATACTATATGATTAAAAATGACCCTGTATATTCAAAAACTTCAACTGGCAGTAAAACGTTACTCTGGTTTGTGTTGTCCAAACCCAAAGTTATTTCCCTGGAGCCAGGGTGTTTGATCAGATTTCAAGTTTATTTAGATATAAGCATAAATTCTCATTTATAGGAAACTGCTTTTATAATAACAGTTATAATGTTTCTGTTTACATGACTAGCTACAGATTACCAAAGGGGTGGGTTACCATGTTACATTAAAAAAAAATTCAGACAGTAAGTTGTATTTATAGCAACCAAAGGGGGGAGAATCCCCTCCTGGCTTAACCTAGTTATTTCTCAAATTCAGAAATGACTGTCATAATCTCCCATTTATTTCAATGTAGTATTTTTCTTAAGCAAAGATATATGTTGCATATAGTGATTAAAGCAGGAATATGTTTTAGTTGGGAGAGGTCATATTTAACTAGATGAGCAGCAAGAGTTGCAACTGACAGACACATGCATGGATCGCATCATCACCTTTGCTTGGTTTAGCAGTGAGTCTCAGTCTTGGCTGCACAAGAGAATCACCTGGGGAGCATGGACAGCACACTTATGCCAGACACCATCCCAGAAGAATTAAATCCAGGGATGCCTGGGTGACTCATGGGGTTGGGCGTCTGCTTTCAGCTCAGATCATGGTCCTGGGATCCTGGGATCCTGGGATCGAGCCCTGCGTCGGGCTCCCTGCTTGGCAGGGAGCCTGCTTCTCCCTCTCCCTCTGCCCCTCCCCGCCTCCACTCATGCTCTCTCTCTTGCTCTCAAATAAATAAAAATCTTTTTTTAAAAAAAGAATTAAATCCCAGTGCCCAGTTTTTGTTGTTTTTGGGGGGGCCAGAGGGGAGGCTAACTTCAGTATTTTATACCAGATCCCCCGATAGATTCCAAGTGCAGCCAAGTTTAACCCACGGTCTAACCCATGGTTCTCAAAGTGTGGTTCCAGGATCAATAGCATCATCACCTGGGAACTTGACTGAAATGCTTAATCTTGGGCGCAACCCAGACTTACTGAATCAGAAACTCTACAAGAAGGGCCAGTTCTCTGGGATTTAACAAGTCCTCTGGGTGATTCTGACATGTGCCAAAGTTTGAGAACTACTGATCTAACTAGAAATTCTCTACTTCAGCTGCACATTGGAATCTCCTGAGAACTTAGGGAAGAAAAATATTGATGACTGGGCTCTATCCCCAGAGATTCTGATTGGGATGGTTTTGAGATGTGGTATAAGAATTGGAATTTTTATTTATTTATTTATTTTTAAAAGATTTTATTTATTTATTCATGAGAGACAGAGAGAGAGAGAGAGAAGCAGGCTCCCCGCTGAGCAGGGAGCCCGATGCGGGACTCGATCCCAGGAGTCTGGGATCATGACCTGAGCTGAAGGCAGACACTTAACCATCTGAGCCACCCAGGAGCCCAAGAATTGGAATTTTTAGAAATAGCTCCCCAGATAATTCTAATATATGGCTAAGTTGTGAACAATGGATCGAAACCAGCAATTCTTAAAGTATGGTTCTGAACCATCAGCATCAGTTTTGCCTGAAAACTTACTTGAAATACAAATTCTTGAGCGCACTCTAAATCTGCTGAACCAGACACAGTGTGGGTGGGGCCCAAGCATCTGTGTTTTAGTAAGCCCTCCTTGTGATTCTGAGGCTTGCTAAAGTTTGAGAACCACTGATCTAAACATAGATCTGAAGTTGGAATATATATATATATATATATATATTTTGGGTGAATCATAATTCAATACCAAATGATGGAGTAGACCCTGGAGGAACATGGTTTCTTTGTTTATATAATTAATACATATTATTAAGTTTTATTATTACCACTGTAATGTTCACCTAGTTTTTTTTTAATTAAAAAATAAATTTTATTTATTTGAGAGAGAGAGAATGAGAGAGATCAAGCACATGAGATGGGGGGGGAGGGTCAGAGGGAGAAGCAGACTCTCTGCTGAGCAGGGAGCCCGATGCAGGACTCAATCCAGGGACTCCAAGATCATGACCTGAGCTGAAGGCAGTCGCTTAACCACCTGAGCCACCCAGGCGCCCTTCACCTAGTTTTTAATTATTTCACCTTTGTGGATTTGAAGGATGATCTCCTGTATGCTTTCATCTTTTATTTGCTCATTTATTTGGGTTTCAGATGCCTGCACATTTCAGTTGGGGGCAGGGGGGACAAGAGCTCCCTTTCTTCTCTATGGGGCTCTTCCCATGGGAAATTTATTTTGAGAGACCATGGTTTTTCAAGTAGGCAGTGACTTCCTTAAAATATCAAACCATTCCCAACAACAAAACCATCAAATCCAAATAGCTCAGTGGAAGAGTTTAACATACATCCTGAATTAATTGGAAAAGTATAAAGTTCTTATCATTTGAAAGAGCCTGGCTGACTTCAGAGATGCATCACTGAATACTGTGTATCCCACCATGATCTTTTGATAGACTGGACAACAAGCAGCTTTTCTCCTCCACTGTCCTCCGTTGGAGCCAAGTTTCTTTATTAGCAAAGACAAACGGCTTCTAGATCAGTGGTTCTCAAAGTGCGGTCCTTGGAACAGCAGCAGTGGTACCTTGCCCCCCAGGTACCTGTGATGCATGCTAGAAGTTGAGAACCACCATGGTGGAGCAAGAAATCTGGGAATGGTTCTTGATTCGCTCCCTGCAGGGCACTATCATCTCCATCTAATGGCATGCCAAGGATTGCTCCGTGTTATTTCAGAATTCCTTCCCCTCTTTCATTCCCTCCCTGAAACCATAGCTTGAATCCAGGTTCCTTCCTAATGGATTCTCCAACTCTAGGCCTTCTTTCTCCTATGTGTATATGTCTTTCTGTGTCACCTCAGCTATGTGTGATGGGGATTCCACCTTCCCCCTTTTGTTTCTGAACCCAACTGGATTGTCCTATCCCGTTTCATTTTCTTTGTCCTCCTGGGCATGTTAATCGCTTTTCCCTGCTCTCTCCCTCCGCTGCCCTGTTTCCTTACACTTGAGGCCCTCCTTGCCCCACTTAGGCACAGACCACCACACCCTCTCCTGTTTTCTCTCCTAACTCCATATAAATGCCACAAGCAGAATAAAGGCAGCCAATTGCTGTTGACCCATTGCATTGAAGTGTCTACTCTGACACAATTCTTTCTTTATTCCCGATCCACATATTCTTACTCCCTGGCTGGCACTTAAACATGTGGGTCCTAGAGACCCAGATTTCATGAATAAACACATGGAAGAAGCAATATGAAAATTCCTCCTAGAGAACAATATGGATGGCCTTGTGGGTTCCTTACCTGTCAGTCTTGTTCCCCAAAAAGTGAGAGAAAATGTTAAGAAAAACGATACTATGATGTGTTCTTGCTCAATCTTCTTTAAGATTTTTGGTGTGTTCACACAGTTTAGTGTTGTGGGCCAGACTGTCCAAATGAAGAAAGAAAAATATTTATAGTCTATACATGGTGACTTGTGTAGAAAAATTTTTTTTTTTTTAGAAAGGGAGAGAGAAGGGGGGAGGAGCAGAGGGAGTAGGAGAGAAAGAGAATCTTAAGCAGTCTCCATGCCCAGCATGGAGCCTGACTTGGGTCTCCATCTCACAACCTTGAGATCAAGAGTTGGTCCTTAACCGACTGAGCCACCCAGGCGCTCCTTGTGTAGAAAACTCTTAATGTGGGGCGCCTGGGTGGCTCAGTCGGTTAAGCATCTGCCTTCAGCTTGGGTTATGATTCCAGGATCCTGGGATTGAGTCCCATATTGGGCTCCCTTCTCAGCGGGGAGCCTGCTTCTCCCTTTTGCCCCCCCACCACGCTTGTGATCTCTCTCTCTCTCTGATAAATAAAATCTTAAAAATAAAGAAGACTCTTTTTTAAAATTTTTTATTTATTTTAAAAAGATTTTATTTATTTATTCATGAGAGACAGAGAGAGAGAGACAGAGGCAGAGGGAGAAGCAGGCTCCCTGCAGAGCAGGGAGCCCGATGCGGGACTCGATCCCAAGACCCTGGGATCATGATCTGAGCCGAAGGCAGACGCTTAACCGACTGAGCCACTCAGGTGTCCCAATAAAGAAGACTCTTAATGATTAACAATTGTAAAGCAAAATCGTGTGTGTGTGTATGTGTGTGTGTGTGTGTGTGTGTGAGAAGGGGATCTAAGTTCATAATGATAAAATCCAAAGAACTGTTAGTGAAACTTCTCTTTCCAGATTCTCTCGTTCCCTTCTCTGTCCCTCAGCTTATTAGGCATGTATGTCTACGACGTACTTACCAGCAGTGTGTCCCAGCAGGAACTCTGTAGGATGTAAAAGGGATATGCTATACTATAAAAGTGCTTTGGAGCTTGTCAATAAGGACTGAGTTTTGGGGAAAGAATAAACGAAAGTAATATTTATCAATTAGATAACATTGATTTAAAAGCTAATTCTTCTAGTCAAATTTCAAGAAGAAAAACTCAATAAATGTTGCAAATCAGCCATAAATGGTACCAGGAGAGTATGATTTTGTGTGTGTGTGTGTGTGTGTGTGTATTTTAAGTCTATGTTTTGAATAGAAATTTTAGACACTAAGGTGGTATGAGTTAAGTACTAAAAAAATTTAAGATGGGCTGGTAGCAGACGTTTTGGTTTGGGTCACCAATTTAAGGAATACTTGAAATTTCTTAACGTTTTTGGGTTTGCTTTGCTAACACCAGCAAAATATTGAATGAACTCTTAAAACTGGGTGTGGAAATTTACTGAGTCATGTATTTTACAGAGGACAAAAACTTAGAGCTGTGGATTCCTAGATAAGTGTACTTTTGATTAAAGTTTTAAGAAGCGCTTCAGTATTTATTATGATAACGGCATATGGACTGAGGCAGTGATGGGTGACAGCACATAAAATCAAAGACAAATCAAGCTCCTTAAGAGCCAAATACATCCTGCTTTTCAAAAATTATGGCATGTGTTAAACCCTATGAAAAATTCTGCCCACTCATTCTTCTATTTCATGTTTTTTTCCCAAGTGGAAGAAATACATTAATTTTACTCTATATACTATGTGTTATAATTACTGAATACAGTGTAACAAATATAAACCCCAAAGGGCCAAAATAGTTAAATATTTTATAGTGTCTCTAGATGGTAAAAGAAAAATTTATTCAGTTGTACATTTTATGAAAATCTGAGGAAGTGAGTTGTGTCCTCCAGAGCGTACTTTCAAGGAAGGTGAACGATCTGCCTGCTGCAGTCCTGAAGGTCGTTCACAGAGGGATGGCCACAGTTGCAAGACTGGCCAAAGGAAACCTCAGGACCACTTCTGGGGATTTCATACGGCGGGGAGATGAGATAGAAGGCCTAGAGAGGGGGTCCTGGGTTCCTGTGTATCAGTGAGAGGCTCAGTAGGGTCGGTTCCCTACATTGTGAACTTGCAGCAGAGATGAATCATCTCTTCATTTCATTGTCGAGTATCTCAAAAAGGAGAGAGGCAGGAAGGAAGATTCCAGACAGAAAACCCAAGCTCTTGTTAAATGGTGATACAGGGGCGCCTGGGTGGCTCAGTCGTTGGGCGTCTGCCCTCGGCTCAGGTCATGGTCCCAGGGTCCTGGGATCGAGCCCCACATCGGGCTCTCTGCTCAGTGGGTAGTCTGCTTCTCCCTCTGCCGCTCCCCCAGTTTGTGTTCTCTCCCTCTCTCTCTCTCTGTCAAATAAATAAATAAAATCTTTAAAAAAATGGTGATACTAACCAGAAAAACTAAGCCCTTTGCCATTTGGGGGAAAAAAACACTTATCTGATCTCATTAAATTATAATTAATAAGGTATTTTAAAAAGAAAAGTCACTGAAAAATAGAAAAATATCTTTGATGTTATAAAAATGGGGCCTTTTAAGTGGGAAACATTTGTAAAAACCTTGTGTTTAGCTCTTTCAATTACTGAAAAGGAAAACATATTCTAAAAGCTGTGAAATAGAACACATCTATAACAGAAATGCCTACTCACAGAGATATATTGACGTTCTATAAGTTTTGAAATAGGAATTTTCTCAGTTTGGGCTGCCATAGCAAAATACCATAGATAAGGTGGCTTAAACAGCACAAATTTATTTTTTCACTTTTCCTGGATTGCAGAAGGCTGTCTTCTCAACGTGTCCTCACATAGCAGAGAGAGAGAGAGAGAGAGAGAGCAAGGTCTCTGGTGTCTCTTCTTATAAGGGCACTAATCCCATCATGAGGGCTCCACTCTATGACCTCATTTAAACCTACCTACTTCTGTGTCACCTGGGTGGCTCAGATCAGTTAAGCATCCAACTCTTGATTTATGCTCAGGTCATGATCTTACGGTCGTGAGATCTAGCCCTGTGTCGGGCTCTGCACTAGGCATGGAGCCTGCTTAAGAGTCTCTCTGTCCCTCTTCCCCGCCAACAAAACAAAACAAACAAACAAAAAACCTAACTACTTCCTAAAGGCCCCATCTCCAAATACCATCACATTGGGGGTTAGGGCTTCAATATATGAGTTTCAGGGGGACACAATTCAGTACATAGCAGGGATCATATCCAAACACCTTTCACTTCATTTTCCCTCTTGTAATTGGAATGTTGCCTGGCCCCATTAGCCTTTGGGTATAAACAATGTCACATTAATACCCAGATTACAATTGAACCCTTCTTTTTGACCCCTAAGTTCTCAGCCCTACCTGGGCAGTGCCCCATCGAT
>NW_023270415.1:29219349-29225648 GCF_011800145.1 Mirounga leonina | reverse complement strand
TTTTGACCCCTAAGTTCTCAGCCCTACCTGGGCAGTGCCCCATCGATGTTCAGGACTGAGTTCATCAGTACCAGGTCCCCCTTAAGACTGCTGCTCTGCCAAGCCCCCCAGCCTCCCCCCTTGGTGCATTACCCTGTACCCTCACAGTGCCATTTGGTGGTAAGTGTGCATGGAGGGGTGGGGTGCGGGTTGCAGAATGACCCCTTCCCAACCCTGAATCATGTTGTTACTGGGGTGCTTGTCAGCATTATTTTTTCACCAGAATAATCACGTAAACAGCTCCTTCAGCTTCTGGTCCTAATCCTTCTCTCTACTGAGACTCAAAATTGATCCCCTCAATTCTTCTTTTCTTCCTCATCTCTGCCTGGGGACCCTAAATTGAAATGTAACAAAACAAACAAAAACCCAACAACATTCCTTTCCATCTAAAACCAAAGCTCCAGTGCCTATCAATTCAGGGACACAGACAAGCTAGGTGGATCGCACCTGCTGTTTTTTTTTTTTTTAAAGATTTTGCTTATTTATTTGAGAGAGAGAATGAGATAGAGAGAGAGAGCATGAGAGGGGGGAGGGTCAGAGGGAGAAGCAGACTCCCTGCCGAGCAGGGAGCCCGATGCAGGACTCGATCCCGGGACTCTAGGATCATGACCTGAGCCGAAGGCAGCCGCTTAACCAACTGAGCCACCCAGGCGCCCAACACCTGCTATTTTCAAAGACAGAGTCTGTGAGTTCTGGTTTGGACTTCACCTGGAACCTCTTGCCACACTCTGCATTTTAATAATTTAAAATCATTTAAGATTTATTTATAAGTATCTACGAACACAAAAGTGCTAAATTACGAAATACTTAGAAACAGGATCTAGTGAAGTTGTAGGCCTCACTGGGGCAGTGTGTATGGGCACCTAGGCGACTAGGAACACGGGCCTTCTCTTCCCCTGAAGGCAACTGGGCCCAAGTTCAGAGGAGTCATTCACAAACTTGCTTTTGTGACACCTTAAGATTTATCTCAATTGTATCCAGAGCGGTCTTGAAAGTCTGGAAATAAAAAGTAGCTGAATCATTTAAATCGTGAAAAGAATACACTACAAATTAGTATTTGAATTACTTTGAGCAAACAGTATGTTGTAAATTACTATTTGCATCATTTTAATTGAGAAAAGAATGCTCTGGAAATTACTCTTTGAGGAAAAGAGGGCGTCATGGAATCAAACCACTAGCAGGGAGTCAGATATGATTTTGGGTGAATTTCCTACTTTTCTCTGCCTGGTCTTCCTCTTTGAAAACTGAGAAAGATAATAATTCCTCCTTCCTGGTTTAGTGTGAGGATTCAATTAATCATATATAAAGTTTTTAAAACTGTGCCTGGCATACGGTAAGTGCCATAAAAATGTTTGTTATTAAAAAGAATTTATGCAGAGAAGATTAGCATGGCCCCAGCACAAGGGTAACAACACAAAATTCGTCAAGTGTCCCATATTGAAACAAAAAAGTATTTATAAATTTCTCGAAGGAATTGGTCTCACAGATTAGTTAGCAAAGAACTTTCAAAGCAGAAGTTATATTATTACCAGAACTCAACAATACTTTTTATTAAGTTGCTTTTCACTTATGCTTAATTTTCTTATGGGTCAAAAGTTTGGGAAGCGCTGAGTTGCTGAGTTAGACACATGCCAATGAGGATTCCTTACTAAGGACTTCTCAGACCCATTCATGCTCTCCTGTGTCCTGATATCTCCAAGAACTTCCCAAATGTATTTGAAAACAGTCTTGAGAGATTAATGGTCTTTTATTTACAGAGTCTTGAGAGATTAATGGTCTGTGAAATTCACTTTAGCATTTTAAATACCACCTCCCCCCCCCCCCCCCCCCCCCCCCCCACCGCCGCCGCTTTTGAAAGACGGAGTGGCTCATCCTGAAGGAATTCTCTGGCAGGAGCAAGACTTACAGAAGCATCCTCTTAGGTGGCCCAACAAAGCTCAGGATGAGCAGCCCGTGTTATGACCACCACCATCATCATAACTCAAGCAATAAGACGTAACATGTGTGCAGTATTTTACAAAATGCTTTGTCTCATTTTCCCTTTCAAAAAAAAAAAAAAGCAAAAGCTGAAGGATTATTTTTATTTCTAGATGAGGAAGCAGGCTGGGAGGACAGAGGTATGCACAGCTAGGAAAGGGTCCCTCAAACCCAGCAGGCAGCTTGGAATGCTCTCCTCCTCCCCAGCACCACACCGCTGCCTGCCGGCTTTCCAATTAAGCAATCCCCCCGGGGCGAGCACCAAGGCGTCTTACATCTGACCTCAATTAGGGGAGTTGATAGTGGAAATGCACTTTTGCGTGGCATGACAGGCCACAAGGCAATCTGGCGCACGAGGCAGCATCCACAGAGGGCAGCAAGCGTGAGGCACAGAGGGAAACTGGCATTCGGTCAAAATTTTGGTATGACGGTTTTGGGCGACTCCGTCTTGTGGGTTCTGATTTGGGGTGTTCTCCTAAAGGAGCCATCTCTGAACGCCATAACTATGCAACTTATTTATACACAAGTTTATAGCACCGCATGCTCAGGGGATGTTCCTTAATAAGAAACTCAAAAAGCACAACTTTCACTAATAATGAATAGCAGATGCTTATTTTTAAGCTCTACTCAAAATAATCTAGTGCTCTTAGCAAAAAGCACTAGTTCTTTCTCGTCATCTCTAAAGGATATTACTTTCTAGAGACTTTTTTTTTTTAAGATTTTTATTTATTTATTTGAGGGAGAGAGAGTGAGAGAGAGAACATGAGGGGAGAGAGGGTCAGAAGGAGAAGCAGGGAGCCCGATGTGGGACTCGATCCCAGGACCCTGGGATCATGACCTGAGCCGAAGGCGGTCGCCTATCCAACTGAGCCACCCAGGCGCCCGAGGCTGTTTTTAATATATCCAATTAGTAGAGAATTATTTTGTCCTCCTTTCAACCTCATTAGATGTGTAACAGAGTTATCAGAAGAAAACTGAGGGGTAACCCAGTGCTCAGTTTACTCATTGGTAAATCAGGTATATTAATAGCTCATAACGACAGCTGCTCTTGGCCCAGCACCATTAAAACGCTTGATAGAACTGATCTTATGTAATCTGTGGCATCGGAAAATCATTATTAATATCCCCATTTTACAGATATGAGAATCAGGGTTTAAAGAGGTTGAGTAACTTGCCCGCTGTCGTGCATCCAAGGCTGATCTGACTGCATCTTTACCAAACACTCTTGTGAGCAGCTTGATCAAGACTGTGGCTTTTCTGCTCATTGCTCCAGGCCTGGCCCAGTGCCCAGCACATAGTAGGGGCTTTATACATGTGTGTCAAGTGACTACATAAACAAGCAAGACTCAGATGCCTCAAACACTGGCTGACTTCACGAAAAAGTGAGTTTAACAAAGGTATTTTGCTTCAGATTGGATAAAGCAACTTGCCTAAAAGACCAGAGTGAGGCAGCCCCTCTCTTTTTGGGGGGCGCTGGTATAGTCTCGGCCTTCCTGCATACCATTTCTAGCATTTACAGTCATGATCGCCTGCACTCACTAACAAACTGACAGAGAAAGGGCCTCATCCAGGACACCCAAGTGGGGACCCTGACAGTAGCCAAACCTCTGAGGAATGGACAATTGAAGACTCAGGGCTTTTTCCTGGGTGGTTCCCTACCCAGCCACTGTTTTTGTCCTTTCCAGCCAGTTGGCCACCCTTAATCTTCTTTCATACAGAAATGCTGGAACTGAGTTTGAGAGTGGGCTCTTTCCCTCTGGAGGTCTCACTGGTTCACCTGTGGGAAGGCCCCACCCTGGCCTGGCCCTGTGAGTGAATTCCAAAATATGGAGTATCTGTCTTCCAGGGCGTCTGCAGCACCCAGGTTCCACAGACGGGCAGGGAAAGGGGCCTGTGTGCAAATCTGAAAAGGCTGGTACCACAGGACGGGTGGATTATGAAAAACACTCCCTCCCTACCGATGTTGGGAAAAGGCCCTTTCCTGAGGGGCCAGGTCTACACAGCCCCACTTCGGTTGGAGAGGGGTTTGCTTTTGCAGGGTGTGTCTTGCTCTCTGGGGACTGCTAAGAAGTTTACAGCAGTTCTTTACTCCAGGCCTCCTGGGATAAATCCCCTCTACTCTGCAAGTGGTGGAAAACCGGGCCTCATACTCTCAGTCCAACTCTCTACCCATGGCAGGGCCTCAGCCCTTTCTTTTGTGGCTCTAATAGAACTGCCTAGTTCTTAAGTGCCTTCCCAAGCTCAGAAAAGTCCTTTCCAGACCTCATGAAGTATCTTCACCCCCTTGTTTTTCCCTAGCAAAAGGTGCTTCCAAGCATTAGCATATCTACAGCAATTTCACCTGAGCATTATCTAACTCTCCACCCCCCCCTCCAGCTCCGAGGATGTGAGTTCCAGGAGGGTGGGGGCCGTACCACTCTTGGGTCACCACAACATTCTCAGGCCTTATCGGCAGCCTGCCCATGCCCCTGCAAGGCAGCAAGAATGGGCCAAAGCAGGAAAGGCTCACTCACTGTAGATTCCAGAGTCTGGGGACCACGGAATCACAGAGGGCAAGTGGACACGCTAATTTCTGGGGTAGGTGGCCTGTCACGTTGGGGGAAGAAACTGAATGCCAGAGGGACTTCTGGAAGGCAGAGGGGAGTGGTGGAGGGTTTCCTATGCCTGGGGACCATTAGGTTCCAGGGGTGGGGGAAGAGGCAGGTGGCAGTGAGCAATATGATTGGCTGAAGACTGTGGAGGTTGGAAAGGAGCTTGGGAGGCTGCACCTCTAGCAACCCCCAAAGAACTCTTTCCTGTGAGTATGGGCAGAGTAAGCAGATAATGGGATTGGTCTTGGGTGGACAACTGGCAAGTGGCATGCAGGGGGATATCAGGCAGCAAGGGTGTTTGGTGTGCCAGCAAGAAAAAAATCCAACATGGCATGATGGAGGGACCCAGCCTAGAGAGGGAAGCAGAGGAGGCCAGAAGGAAGGGCTGAGGGGCTGGAGGTGAAGGTGAAGTAAGAGTTCAGTGGGAGTCAGGAGGTGGAATAATATGTATGTGGAGGTGAGGGGTTAAAATCGAACACACATATTAGGCTCAGGCCATTCAGAGGGTGTGGCGCCTAAAATGTGTTAAGATGGCATTGGGATCACGAATTAAGGAGGGATAGAAACGGAGAGGCTATTTGTAAAAGTGAGAAAATATTTCTTATCCTCAATATCTATCAAGTGCTCCCTCACTGACAGGACTGCAAGGTCAGCAGCCAGAGAATGGACCCCGGAGGAATACCAATTGCTCTGCTCCTTTGTAAGGGATAGAGAACCATGGATTTCCAAATTCAAAACACCCATCCGGCTGCTTCTACAAATCCTCGAATAGGGCATCAGGCCAGAGATACACAATTTTTTACCCCAAGTATCTTCTGGAGGACTTCGGTAACTTTGTAGAGCTCCGAGTACACGCCAAGAACTCAAGCCGGAGATGTGCTGTGTGTGTGTGTGTGTGTGTGTATGCGCGCGTGTGTGTAAGGGTCAGAGACGTGCATTCCCGCAGCGAGGGCGGCCTCAGACGCAAATGCCCAGCCCCGCCACCCTGTCGCCCGCTGAGAGGATCTGGCCGCCAAAGCCTGGAAACAAAAAACAAAACAAAACAAAACCCCATAATGGATATCCCCAGGGGTCTTTTTTTTTTTTTTTTCCACCTAGTCAGCCGAGAAAACAAGCGTTCCACTTGCCCGGAAATTGGATGCACAGGGTACTCATTCCACTCTGGAGGATGGGAAGCGCTGCAGAAGCGAGACTGGCTGCATGTGGGGACACGGTTCCCCCAAAACGAAAAAGGACATCCCCAGAAGCCACGTCTTGCTGGTGGCCACTGTGGCGGCGCACGGGCTCCGCTCTCCCGGCGCCCTGCGGCCCCCGCCGGGCGGCCGGCGCGCCACCCGGCCAGGTGCCTCGGGCCCGGCTCCGCCAGCGGCGCGCGCCTCCCGCCGCCGGGCACGGGTGGCCCCGCAGCCGAGATTTACCGCGGCTCAGGGCGGCGGTTTCCGGGGCCGCCCGGCGCCCGGGCTCCGATTACAGGTTCACACGGGGGGCCCGGCCCGCGGCCGCCCAGCCCCCGCCGGCGCGCCCTCGCGCGGCCCCGCTCCCCCGTCTGCCCATTCTTCTCCATTCATGCGGACGCCCAGCGCCGCCGCCGCCGCCGCCAGCGCGGCCGCCGTCGCCGCCGCCGGCCGCCCGGATTGGCTGGCGGCCGTGGCGCCGGCACTTTCCCACGGCCCGCGGCGCGTGCGGCTCACC
>NW_023270415.1:29214313-29218949 GCF_011800145.1 Mirounga leonina | reverse complement strand
TCCCACGGCCCGCGGCGCGTGCGGCTCACCGGCGGCGCTGCAGGCGCGGCCCTGGCGTGCGGCCAGGCCAATCGGGGCGCGCGGGGCGGGGCGGGCCGCGGCCGTCGGCGGGCTTGCGTCCCGGCCCGGCCTCCCCCGCCTGCCCGCCGCCGGCCCACAGCCGCCGCGCCTCCTCTTCCCCACCATCCCCGCCCCCCCACCAGCGGAGACCCAGCGGAGCCCCCGCGGAGCCGACGCACCGCCGCCGGGCAGGGGCCGGCGTGGAGGGCGGGGGCGGGTTCGCCCTCGCCCCGAGCCTCGCTCTGGTCCCTCCCCGGAGCGGCTGCCAATCAACGGAGCGAGAAGCCGGGTTGGCGGAGGGGAGGCTGTTGCCCAGGCGCCGCCGCCCCGCCTCTCCGCCCCCTCGCCCGCCTCCTCCACCCCTCCTGCCCTCCCCCGGGAGCTGAGTAGGGGCGCAGCGTGGGAAAGGGATGGTTGAATTTTAACCGGAGGCAGAGCGTGAGCGCGATCAGTGTGTGCTGAACGCGAGCCCCCGAGCGCGGAGAGGCGCCGCTGCTGTTAACTCCTCCCTGCCCGCCGCGCCGACCCTCCCCCGGAGCCCCCGCGCAGCCAGCATGAAGCGAGCCCACCCCGAGTACAGCTCCTCGGATAGCGAGCTGGACGAGACCATCGAAGTGGAAAAGGAGAGTGCGGATGAGAATGGGTGAGTTGGCCGCGGCAGCGCGGAACCCGGGCAGGAGGCTGGCCGCGGTGACAGCGGGCGAAGGCCCGGGGCACGTCGGTGCCCTCCACTGACCTCTGCGCATCTCGGTCCGGCCACCGTCGGGCGTGAGGGACCCCCCAGCGCTTCCAAACCCAAGTTAGCAAAACAGTCTGAGTGCGGGGAGGGCGTGCGGGAGACCCCTCGTATCACATCCCCTCGCTTAACAGCGATTCTTGTTTTTTCCCCCTCATGCAGAAACTTGAGTTCGGCTCTAGGTTCCATGTCCCCAACTACATCTTCACAGATCTTGGCCAGGAAACGACGAAGAGGCGTGAGTCTCTTTCCAGTGCTTCTTGTTTTGTTTTGTTATTAATTAATGGAAAGAACTACCTTGCTTCATTTTGAAATTTACAGTCTTGATGGAAATATCCTCCTTTGTTTTGTCCGCTTTCTACAGATCATTGAGAAGCGCCGACGGGACCGGATTAATAACAGTTTGTCTGAGCTGAGGCGGCTGGTACCCAGTGCTTTTGAGAAACAGGTAATGGAGAAAGTGGGTAGAGCTCTCAGCGTAGCTGTCCACACCTTCGGAATCCTTCCCCTCGTTAATCTCAACCTTATCTGTGTCTCGAAAAATAACCATATTGCTTGCCAGAGATGAATCATATACAGATTCCAACATATTTTGCGAAGACAACCCATTTTGCTTTAGTTTGTACTTTTATGATTTGCAGAGCATATACATGCATATCTATTTTAAGCTGTTCCCCAAAGGCCCAATCATTTTTTTATTTTTATTTTTATTTTTTTGCCATGCTTTTCTCTAGGGATCTGCTAAGCTAGAAAAAGCCGAAATCTTGCAGATGACCGTGGATCACCTGAAAATGCTGCACACTGCAGGAGGGAAAGGTACATCTCACTAGTCTCCTGGCGGCCCTGAGTGTTCTGGGTAGAATGAGCAGCTGCAGCAGGCCAGCGTTGGTGCAGTCGCTGCCTTATTTTTTGCTGTGTGCTTTGGGGGTGGGGAGGGAATGGTGTGGCGTGTACAGTTGCCTGTCAGGGCATTTTCAAATGCACAGAGGATTTTCTCCAGTGAATTCATCACCCCAGTCCTCTTCAGAGCAAGCTAATGCACCTTCTCTTGGAGAATACCTTTTATGTGTGAGGTGCCCTAAAGTTGTGACAGTCCTGATTAAAATCAGGTAGCTCTCACCACATTTGTTTATTGACATCTTGAGAAAAAGACTTATTTTTTTAAGTATATGGTTATAATTTTATTGACAGCATTAAAAAAAAAAAAGAAAGCTCCTACATGACTCTTGAGGAAAGAAACCTGTTGTGGTTAATTAGAGAAACCCTAACAGAAGATAGGAGACCAGGGTCTGTGTGTCTGTCTCCAGCCGGAAAATACTCAGGACCAAGTGCCTAAAAGCTCCATGATGATAACTTACATCTGTGTGTCTAATGCATTTCACTGCTCTGTGGTTTTTCTGTCCTTGATGTATTTTTTGTTGTTGTTGGGGGAAAACATTAAAGGAATGAACATAGTTTCATCTGCTGGTAGGGTATAATTCCACTTTCTGCTCAGCAGCTTCTAATTGGGCTTTGAACTTGCATTAGCAAAGACATACTTCTCCTGTTGATTAATGCAAAGACTTTGGTCGACTCCAGAGTATTTGGACCTTCATAAGAACCCGTATGTGCCGTTTTTAAGGTTGTAGGTATTTCTCTGCCAGGAAGAGCTGCCTTTTGGTATTGAAGACATGCGGGAAATGAGCAAAGCCTTGAGGTTTTTCTTTTGTTCTTTCCCTCAGGCTATTTTGACGCACACGCCCTTGCTATGGACTATCGGAGTTTGGGGTTTCGGGAGTGCCTGGCAGAAGTTGCCCGTTATCTGAGCATCATTGAAGGACTAGATGCCTCTGACCCCCTTCGAGTTCGACTGGTCTCACATCTTAACAACTACGCCTCCCAGCGGGAGGCGGCCAGTGGCGCCCATGCAGGCCTTGGACACATTCCCTGGGGGAGCGCCTTCGGACATCACCCGCACGTCGCGCACCCCCTGCTGCTGCCCCAGAACGGCCACGGGAACACTGGCACCACGGCCTCGCCCACGGAACCACACCACCAGGGCAGGTTGGCTTCGGCACATCCGGAGGCGCCCGCTCTGCGGGCGCCCCCTAGCGGCGGCCTCGGACCGGTGCTCCCTGTGGTCACCTCTGCCTCCAAACTCTCGCCGCCCCTGCTCTCCTCGGTGGCTTCCTTGTCGGCCTTCCCCTTCTCCTTTGGCTCCTTTCACTTACTGTCTCCCAATGCACTGAGCCCTTCGGCACCCACGCAGGCAGCAAACCTTGGCAAGCCCTATAGACCTTGGGGGACGGAGATTGGAGCTTTTTAAAGAACTGATGCTGTAGAATTGAGGGAAGGGAACACTTAACAATCCCAGCTGAGCTGGGCTGTTGCCAACATCACCTTAAAGTCGTCAGTAAAAGTAAAAAGGAAAAAGGTACACTTTCAGATAAATTTTGTTGAAAGACTAAAGGTTTGTTGGTTTACTTTTTCTTTTTTTTTTAATATTTTTTTATCACGTCATGTATTAGCAGTTTTAAAAAACTAGTTGTTAAATTTTGTTCCAAACATTAAACTGAAATAGTGAGTATAAATCAACACTTGGTGATAGGTTTGTTCTATGCCTCATTACTTTGTAAACCTCTCTGTCTGAGAATGATCCCATTTTCGCCTCAAAGTTTGGGGAATTTTAACATTTAGTATTTTGGTCTGTTTTTCTTCTTGTATAGTTGAAGTCTGTTTTTAGAATTAATTTTCCAAACCACTAAGTTCAATGTTAACATGATGCTATTTGTTAATATTTTGACAGTTAAGGTGTTGTATAAATAATATTCTTTTGTGGGGGTGGGGGAGGATCTATGTTGAATTTTATATTTCTGAACAAAGCGTTGACAAATCAGATGATCAGCTTTATCCAAGAAAGAAAATGAGTTAATTCTCTGCCTCCTGCAGCAGTCAGGTGAGTGTATAAACCATCAGGGGCTCTGAGTCCATACGACCAACTGCTGTCATCTGCCAGGATTTGTCAGTTCTGGCTTAGGTAGGAGAGAGCCACTTGAAGGCCAGATCCCCATTTGGAGTTGGTGGGGAGGAGATAGAAGGTAATTGCATAGAATATGCCTGCATTTACCAGCCCCAAGCAATGCAGTGAAGTTGCAATCTCACGGATCTCAAATTCACAAGTGTTGACATGGATAAGTGATCTCAGGGGGCAAGCGGTCAATGGAACAGTCCAGTGGAACCTGTTAAATGCATAGCCTACTTCTTCCCGGAACTGCTAGGTTTTCTTTTAACTGGATATTTTTATGTTGTGTTTTCCTTTTCGGTGCATGGAAATGTGGTTGTTGAGATATTCAAAAGGGCTTTGCGGCCTTCTTTTGGTTTAATTTGGTTCAGGCTAGAAAAGTATCATTTTACAGGTTTATTCTTTTAGCAGGTGTAATGTAAACGATCTCCACTGAACTGGGTTTGGCCTCTGTTGTACTGATGTGTTGTGACTAAATAAAAAAGGAAGAACAAACTGTTCTGCTGTATATGTCTTACAAGCCTTGGCCTTTCCCTTTATTGGCTCAGAAGAGATAAATTTTCTCTCATTTTCATTTTGCCTGGCCACCAGTTTTCTTAGGTTGAATGACTTCGTTATTTTTGTAATTCTAAACTGTGTGACTTTGCTGTTGAAGAAGGTGACTGCATTACGGTGCAGAGTTTTGGCCTGACTCCCACCAGGAGACACAGCCCTTTGACTGTTCCGTTAGGCGATCTGCCCTGAGCCGGCCATGTGGGGGCTAGGAAGCCTCAAGTCACACTGGGACATGCAGGGTGGGAAAAAACTCTGATGAAATCTTTTAAAACCATGTTGACCAC